>NC_036858.1:54256755-54270475 GCF_002910315.2 Salvelinus sp. IW2-2015
TCTGACATTTCACATTCTTAAAATAAAGTGGTGATCCTAACTGACCTAAGACAGGGAATTTTTACTAGGATGAAATGTCAGGAATTGTGAAAAACTGAGTTTAAATGTATTTGGCTAAAGTGTATGTAAACTTCCGACTTCAACTGTAAATCAATTTCTGAATGTGCTACAGCGACGAAATCACTGACGTATGGTTCAGCCAGGAGCAAATGAAATGGTAGGAGGGGCATCCCAGCTTCAAGTGGTTTCATATTTCACAGCCTGCTTCACACAGGCAGAAGAGACATACTCCTGTGTACGAGCCATTTCTATCTATGGGGTCCACATATCGATTTATAAGTTCAAATATAGGTCGGAACCGGTACCAGAACCACGCAGGTCCCAAAACAGGGGACTTTATATCTAAGAGGTTTTAAACTTTGTAACTGTTTAAAATCACCATTGGCCTCTGGGTGCCCTTCTTTGTAAAGGCATTGGAAAACTTCCCTGGACTTGGTGGTTGAATCTGTGCATGAAATTCACTACTTGACTSAGGGACCTTACAGATAATTGTACATGTGGGGTACAGAGATTGGGTAGTCATTCAAAATTCATGTTAAAAGTTCATGCAACTAATTATGTGACTTGTTAATCAAATGTTTACAGCTGAACTTATTTAGGCTTGCCATAACAAAGGGGTTGAATACTCAATGACTCAAGACATTTCAGCCTCACATTTTAATTAATWAAAAAAAGATTATACAAAACAAATTCCACTTTGACATTATTGGGTAWTGTGTGTAGATCAGTKACAAAAAATCTCAATGTAATTTTAAATTCAGACTGTACACAACAAAATATGGAAAATGTAAGAACAAGTGAGACATTTCAWGTCAAAYSGTGTTAGTCACATGCGCTGAATACAACAGACCTTATAGTGAAATGCTTACTTACAAGACCCAAACCAACAATGCAGTTTAAAAAATACAAATAAGAATTAGAAATAAAAGTAACAAGTAGCTAAAGAGCAGTAGTAAAATAACAATAGCGAGACTATATACAAGGGGTACCGGTACAGAGTCAATGTGCGGGGGCACCAGTTAGTCGAGGTAATTGAGGTAATATGTACATGTAGGTAGAGTTATTAAAGTGACTATGCATAGATAATAACAGAGAGTAGCAGCGGCGTAAAAGAGATGGGGGGGGCAATGCAAATAGCCTGGGGAGCCATTTGATTAGATGTTCAGGAGTCTTATGGCTTGAGGGTAGAAGCTGTTTAGAAGCCTCTTGGACCTAGACTTGGCACTCCGGTACCGCTTGTCGTGCGGTAGCAGAGAGAGCAGTCTATGACTAGGGTGGCTGGAGTCTTTGACAATTGTTAGGGCCTTCTTCTGACAACGCCTGGTATCGAGGTCCTGGATGGCAGGAAGCTTGGCCCCAGTGAAGTACTGGGCCGTACGCACTACCCTCTGTAGTAACTTGCGATCGGAGGCTGAGCAGTTGCCATACCAGGCAGTGATGCAACCAGTCAGGATGCTCTCGATGGTGCAGCTGTAGAACCTTTTGAGGATCTGAGGACCCATGCCAAATCTTTTAAGTCTCCTCGAGGGGGAATAGGTTTTGTCGTGCCCTCTTCACAACTGTCTTGGTGTGCTTGGACCATGTTAGTTTGTTGATGATGTAGACACCAAGAAACTTGAAGCTCTCAACCTGCTCCACTACAGCCCATCGATGAGAATGGTGGCGTGCTCAGTCCTCCTTTTCCTGTAGTCCACAATCATCTTCTTTGTCTTGATCAGGTTGAGGTAGAGGWTGTTGTCCCTGCACCACACGGCCAGGTCTCTGACCTCCTCCATAGGATGTCTCGTTGTCGGTGATCAGGCCTACCACTGTTGTGTCATCGGCAAACTTAATGATGGTGTTGGAGTCATGCCTGCTGTGCAGTCATGAGTGAACAGGGAGTACAGGAGGGGACTGAGCACGCACCCCTGAGGGGCCCCTGTGTTGAGGATCAGCGTGGCGGATGTGTTGTTACCTACCCTTACCACCTGGYGGTGGCGCATCAGGAAGTCCAGGATCCAGTTGCAGAGGGAGGTGTTTAGTCCCGGGTCCTTAACGGAATGATGAGCTTTGAGGGCACTATGGTGTTGAACGCTGAGCTGTAGTCAATGAATAGCATTCTCACATAGGTGTTCCTTTTGTTCAGGTGGGAAAGGGCAGTGTCGAGTGCAATAGAGATTCCATCATCTGTGGATCTGTTAGGGCTGTATGCAAATTGGAGTGGGTCTAGGGTTTCTGGGATAWTGGTGTTGATGTGAGCCATGACCAACCTTTCAAAGCATTTCATGGCTACAGACGTGAGTGCTGCGGGTTGGTAGTCATTTASGCAGGTTACCTTAGTGTTCTTGRGCACAGGGRCTATGGTGGTCTACTTAAAACATGTTGCTATTACAGACTCAGACAAGGAGAGGTTGAAAATGTCGTTGAAGCCATTTGCCAGTTGGTCAGCGCACGCTCGCAGTACATGTCCTAGTAATCCGTCTGGCCCTGCGGCCTTGTGAATGTTGACCTGTTTTAAGGTCTTACTCAAATCGGCTGTAGAGAGCGTAATCACACAGTTGTCCAGAACAGCTGGTGCTCTCATGCATGTTTCAGTGTTATTTGCCTTGAAGTAAGCATAGAAGTAGTTTAGCTCATCTGGTAGGCTCGTGTCACTAGCTCTCGGCTGTGCTTCCCTTTGTAGTCTGTAATGGTTTGCAAGCACTGCCACATCCGACGAGCATCGGAGCCGGTGTAGTACAATTTGATCTTTAGTCCTGTATTGACACTTTGCCTCTTTGATGGTTCGTCGGAGGACATAGCGGGATATCTTATAAGCTTCCGGGTAATAGGATTCCACCTTGCTCCYATATTGTCCTTTTGCATGTTTAATGTCTCTTCAGAGGTTGTAGCGATCTTTCTTGAATGCATCCATGTCCGTGTCCCGCTCCTTGAAAGCGGCAGCTCTAGCCTTTAGCTCAGTGCGGATGTTGCCTGTAATSCATGGCTTCTGGTTGGGATATGTACATACGGTCACTGTGGGGACGACGTCATCGATGCCCTTATTGWTGAAGCCAATGATTTATGTGGTGTACTCCTCAATGCCATAGGAAGAATCCCGGAACATATTCCAGTYTGTGCTAACAAAACAGTGTTGTAGCTTCGCATCTGCTTCATYTGACCACTGTTKTATTGACCGAGTCACTGGTGCTTCCTGCTTTAATTTTAGCTTGTACGCAGGAATCAGGAGGGTAGAATTATGGTCAGATTTGCCAAATGAATGGCAAGGGAGAGCTTTGTACACATCTCTGTGTGTGGAGTAAAAGTGGTCTAGAGTTTTTTCCCCTCTGGTTGCACATTTAACATGCTGATAGAATTTTGGTAAAACAGATTTAAGTTTCCCTGCATTAAAGTCCCCGGCCATTTCGAGCGCCGCCTCTGGATGATCGTTTTCCTGTTTTCTTATGGCGGAATACAGCTCATTGAGTGTGGTCTTAGTGCCAGCATCAGTCTGTGGTGGTTTGTAGACAGCTACGAAAAATACAGAAAACTCTCTAGGTAGTGTCGTGGATAATCGGTTCAAAACATAACACTTACAAGAACTTGTGAGATCAATATAGGCTTTTTTAATACACTTTATCACAAGCCGTGTCAGTCCGCGGAAAGACCACCTTTCCTAAGCCCTCGCTCTGTTTTTATACACATACCGTATATCAGTCCATTACATACGCACATTAAGTTACTTCTCATACGTCATATGTTACCATTGTCTTTCATTTTCAGGCTTCCTGCTTGTTCGTGCCTGTATCCGCTCTTGATTAGATTACAATGGTGCCAGGACCTTCTCAGTGTCCTAATATAAATATGTATTRTGCCTATAGTCCATMTGTTGATCATTTGGCTGGCCCCYTCTTTTGTATGTCCCTCTGACCTTGGAATTTCCAGCTTTTCTATGCACTTATGGCCTTGCYTAATTTYCCTGTCCTAGACAATAGACAATGTACTTTAAGCTTACCTAAGCCTTTATAATGTCTTTGGCCATTATGTCTTAGTTTCCTGTTTTTACCAGCCTGTATCCATTCACTCCTACAGTAGATAGTGTGGTCTACAGCTTATCATGAGATACTCTACCTCAGGTAAGCAAAACCTTGAGACTTCCTTAGATATCGCGCACCAGCTGTTGTTTACATATATGCATAGTCCGCCACGCCTTGTCTCACCAGACGCCGCTGTTCTATCCTGCCAATACAGCGTATAACCAGCCAGTTGTATGTTGATAATGTCATCGTTCAGCCACGACTCCGTGAGCATAAGATATTACAGTTTTAATGTCCCGTTGGTAGTTTAATCTTCCTCGTAGGTCGTCGATTTTATTTTCCAATGATTGCACGTTAGCTAGAAGGACAGAAGGCAGGGGGGGGTTATTCGATCGCCTACGAATTCTCAGAAGGCAGCCTGACCTCCGTCCTCTTTTTCTTTGTTGTCTCTTCACGCAACGGGGATGACGGGGATTTGGACCTGTTCCCGGGAAAGCAGTATGTCGGACTCGTCGGACTCGTTAAAGGGAAAAAAAACATCTGCCAGTTCGTGGTGAGTAATCGCTGTTCTGATATCCAGAAGTTATTTTCTGTCATAAGAGAAAGTAGCAGCAACATTATGTACAAAATAAATAAAAAAATAAGTTACAAACAATGCAAAAAATCGAACATAAAAACACATTCATTTAAATTAATTTGTAAACATTTCTAAAAACAATTTTTTTCTTGCATTTATCATAGTAAATTTTTCTAGTAGATTTAGCTAGTAAATATAATGTTCTGAAGTAGATGGTTAATAGACAGGGATATCTGTAGACTAGGAACATCACCTATTGTCACCCACCCTGGTGTCTGCCACAAACACAAACCCTCATAAATCATCAGAAATGTCCTGTATTTGCACTTAATTCTCATTACATTACCTTTAGTCTGCATTCGGATGAGGMATTCATCACTGTCATATCATATCAAGCTGTGCTAGGATGAGAATACAAATATTTCAGGGAGGGAAAGGCAACTTACAACCTTAAGTGAAAGTCAGAGCCTCAGCAGATGACATTTMCCTTCCCGATTACTTATACTGTAGAATGGACACTGTGGGGAAGGTTACTTTCTAACTGTAATCCGTTACAGTTACTAGTTACCTGTCCAAAATAGTCATCAGTAACGTAACTTTCAGATTACACAAACTTGGTAACATAATTCGATTACTTTCCCCTTTAGAGGCGTTAGTTTACATAGATTACCATAAATGGATGTTGCATTTTACTTTGTGTTGGTTATGTAGGCTTCTTCTAAATCATTGCTTTCTACTACCGATAATAATATCATTAGGTCATACAGTGCATTCGGAAAGTATTCAGACCCCTTCCCTTTCCAAATCATGTTCAATCAATGAAATGTATCACAGGTGGAGTCCAATCAAGTTGTAATAAAATGGATGATCAATGGAACAGGATGCACTGAGCTCAATTTTATCTCATAGCAAGGGGTTAAATAGTTATGTAAATGTGATATTTAAAAAAAAAAAAAAAATTGCAAAAATGTCTAAAAAACAGTTTTTGCTTTGTTATCATGGGTTCGTGTGTAGATTGTTGAGGGGAAAAAACAATGAAATCAAGTTTAGAATAAGGTTGTATGTAGCAAAATGTGGAAAAAGTCAATGAGTCTGAATACTTTCCGGAATGCACTGTATCTTAAATTAAAAACGAAGTCTGTCAGATTTCCATTCATTCAATTAATTTAATACCCATTGATCTTCAAGAATGGGACTTGGAATATGGAGATTTAGCCAAATTGTTTACTTGAGCGTATCCCAAAAACAAAATACTTATTATTTGTTATGATTTTGTTGTCATGGAGGACTGATTGGCTCATTGCTTCGAGTTGAAAAATATAAATGCTGGAATGGCATAATTTGAGCCTGCCGAAAGTGTATTTGGCATGTGAAATCTATGCCATATGCTACATTTGCTATAGGCCTATTGTTTACATTTTTGTTGGTGACACTTCTCTATACTTTGCAGCTGTTTAAAGTGCAACTCCACAGTTGAAAGAGTAACAAAGCGACACCCTCCCTCTTCTTTGGTAAAAAGCTGAGGGATGGACCTGGAGAAATGCAACCTCTCTGAGATTAATAGACAAAGCTATGAATGCAAGGACTGATATCAAAATTAWAGTTTGAGTCTATACAGGGTGTTTGTTTACATTTACAATGTTTACAATCATGGAGGTCAATGTTTCTCTATAGAGCCCTGTGGCTGTGTGTGGATGGCGAGCTAAATCGAAATGCGATACTATATTCGATCGTGGATCAGGTGGCATTTCAGAGAAAGGAACCAGGTTTTCTATTGAGGGGTGGATTATGAAATTACATTTTAATTCTATAAAGATTGTAATTATGTTAAAATGTTGTGAATATTTAAGAAAAATCCTCACAGCCGTTTTCCATACTAAAACAAGTATAACTTTGTGTGCACCAGTTTACCATGTACAGTAGGCTACAGTAGGCTCATCATGTGAGCCATCAAAATTACAATCTTGCGTTCTGGCCATTCCAGCAGTCTTYGTGGTTTTATATATGTGGGGAACATAGATGGTAAAGATAATCCATTCACCTGACAGGTGTTGCATATCAAGAAGCTGATTAAAACTTGGGACAATAAAAGGTCACTCTAAAATGTGTAGTTTTGTCACACAACACAATGCCACAGAGTTTTGATTGTTTTGAGGGAGCATGCAATTGGCATGCTGACTACAGGAATGTCCACCAGAGCTGTTGCCAGAGAATTGAATGTCCATTTTTCKACTATAAATTGCCTCCAACATCRTWTTAGAGAATTTGGCAGTACGTCCATCTGGCCTCTCAACCGCAGTCCACGTGTAACCACGCCAGCCCGGGCCGCCACATCTGGCTTYGTCACMTGTGGGATCATCTGAGACCAGCCACCCAGACAGCTGATGGAACTGTGAATTTCTGCACAAACTGTCAGAAACATTCTCATAGAAGCTCATCTGCGTGCTCGTCGTCCTCATCAGGGTCTTGACCTTACTGCAGTTCGACGTCGTAACTGACTTCAGTGGGCAAATGCTCACCTTCGAAGGCTACTGGGATGCTGGAGAAACGTGCTCTTCACGGACGAATCCCGGTTTCAACTGTACCGGGCAGATCGCAGACAGCAGACAGCATGTTGTGTGGGCGAATAGTTTCCTGACGTCAACGTTGTGAACAGAGTGCCCCATGGTGGTGGAGTTATGGTATGGGTAGGCATGAGCTACGGACAACGAGCACAATTGCATTTTATCAATGGCAATTTGAATGAACAGAGAAACCGTGACAAGATCCTGAGGCCCATTGTCGTGCTCTTCATCCGCTGCCATCAGCTCATGTTTCAGCATGATAATGCATGGCCCCAGGTCACAAGGATCTGTACACAATTCTTGGAAGCTGAAAATGTCCCAGTTCTTCCATTGCCTGCATACTCACCAGACATGTTACCACCCATTGAGCATGTTTAGCATACTCTGGATTGACACTTGACACAGCCATTGAAGAGGATTGGGACAACATTCCACAGAYCACAATCAACAGCCTGATCAACTCTATGCGAAGGAGATGTGTCGCGCTGCATGAGGCAAATGGTAGTCACAMCAGATACTGACTGGTTTTCTGATCCACRCTGTTACTTTTTTTTTCTGTGACCAACAAATGCATATCTGAATCCATAGATTAGGGCCTAGTGAATGTATTTCAGTTGACTGATTTCCTTATATGAGCTGCAAATCAGTAAAATCTTATTAAAATCTTAATTATTGTGTTCATACTTTTCTTCAGGAGTAGTTTTGTGTTTTTTAAATCAGATTTTACTGCTTGCATGAGTTACTTGAAATTGTTGCATGTTGCATTTATATTTTTATTCAGTGTAGATTGAGCAATAAAAGCCCCACTCATGGTCTTCTTAAATTAAACTTGTTTTTGACAGTATAAAGCACAACACCATGGAGGAGAAGGTATGAACCTTAGGCTGGGAGCTGTTGCAAGAGCACATTTTTCACTGGCTGTCCACTAGTAGCAAAGAAAATGATTGATAGGCAGCTGAAACTTCTTCAATTCAACCATTATTGTATTAAAATACACATATACTGTACATTTGCGAACAGCCATCTACATCAACCACAATCTTTAAGGTGCAAATAACTAAATGAGAGTAGCAGTGTGATTCACATCAACGCGCTATGTAGATATCAATAATTATTTATATCAGTATTGACCGTAGGCGACACCACTGCTATTGTCCTTATCTCTAAGCATTTATTCAAGTTGGATAATCTTTGGATGCCAACAGCAGTCACACCATTGGAAGACATACACTACATGACCAAATGTATGACACCTGCTCGTCGAACATCTCATTCCAAAATCATGGGCATTAATATGGAGTTGGTCCCCCCATTTGCTGCTATAACAGCCTCCACTCTTCCGTGAAGGCTTTCCACTAGATGTTGGAACATTGCTGCAGGGACTTGCTTCCATTCAACCACAAGAGCATTAGTGTGGTCAGGCACTGATGTTGGGCAATTAGRCCTGGCTCGCAGTCGGCGTTCCAATTCATCCCAAAGGTGTTCGATGGGGTTGCGGTCTGAGCTCTGTGCAGGCCAGTCAAGTTCTTCCACATCGATCTCAAYAAACCATTTCTGTATGAACCTCACTTTGTGCACAGGGGCATTTTCATGCTGAAACATTAAAGGGCCGTCCCGAAACTGTTGCCACAATGTTGGAAGCACAGAATTGTCTAGAATGTCATTGTATGCTGTAGCGTTAAGATTTCCTTTCACTGGAACTAAGGGGTGTCCGAACATGAAAAAACAACCCCAGACCATTAGTACTCTTCCAGCAAACTTTACAGTTGGCACTATGCATTCAGGTAGGTAGCGTTCTCCTGGCATCTGCCATACCAGATTCATCTGTCGGACTGCCAGATGGTGAAGCGTGATTCATCACTCCAGAGAACGCGTTACCATTGCTCCAGACTCCAATGGCGGCAAGCTTTACACCACTCAGCCGAATTGGCATTGCACATGGTGATCTTAGGCTTGTGTGCGTGCGGCTACTCGGCCATGGAAACACATTTCATGGTCCCAACGAACAGTTCTTGTGGTGACGTTGCTTCCAAAGGCAGTTTGGAACTTGGTAGTGAGTGTTGCAACCGAGGACAGACAATTTTACRCGCTACGTGCTTCAGCAGTYGATGGTCCCATTCTGTGAGCTTGTGTGGCCTACCACTTTGMGGCTGATCCATTGTTGCTCCTAGATGTTTCCACTTCACAATAACAGCACTTACAGTTGACCGGGGCAGCTCTGGTAGGGCAGAAATTTGATGAACTGAMTTGTTGGAAAGATGGCATCCTATGACAGTGCCACGCTGAAAGTCACTGAGCGCTTCTGTAAGGCCATTCTACTGTCAATGTTTGTCTATGGAGATTGCATGGATGTGTGCTCGATTATATACACCTTTCAKCAACGAGTGTGGCTGAAATAKCCAAATCCACTCATTTGRAGCGGTGTCCACATACTTTTGTATATATAGTGTAGCTTGGACTACAAAAGCCTATTCCTGCTCTTTTCCCGTGATCCATCAAACGCATTTGGTGTGTCATTATAGTGGTCTCTGACTTGTGGTCAGACTCGCTCAGGCRTAACAAATTTKTATTGATTATTTGAATGTAATTTTGAAAACAGAAAGGTGTCAAAGAATGTTTCTGCAAAGAYCCTTTCTGAATTAAAAGTAATCTTCGAAGTGATCATCTAGTTTTTCAAAAATATTTGTAATCTGATAACAATATTTTTCTGGTAACATAACTGATTACAGTTACAGTTTTTTTAATCCATTACAGTTTTTAACCAGTACATATAACCCTGAGAATGGAATGCAATAGCTACAGATGCAGGTATGAGTAAAACCAAAAGTTGGTTTTACATGGTATTACATGGCACTCTCAACAACAACAAAAATGGATATGTTGGCGAAGATTAGAGAGTGGTAAAAAGTTTGAGTCATAAATACAAATAAATAATATCGTCATGTTGAATGTAGAGAGGTATTGAGAGTTTAGTTCAAGAAYATTCAGAATTATTTGTCAGTAATGGGGATCAGAGATTCGTCCAATAATTTAACCTGACTACAGACAGTCTCTGCTTTAGGCAAACTGGTCATGGAGCTATTTGCTTTAAAATGTTTCATGCCTACTTAAATGCAATGTTATTGCTCTTGATAGGAGTCCTTTCCATGAATGAAAGGAAATTCCAGGCATTTCAAATAACGAAGACATTTATTACCTTTTGTCAATAGGGGAAGCTGTTTAGCACAATTTTTTTTTTTACATTTCCAAATTAAACTGCCTCGTACTCAATTTTGCTCGTAACATATGCATATTATTATTACTATTGGATAGAAAACAATCTCTAGTTTCTAAAAACCGTTTTGAATTATGTCTGTGGGTGAACCAGAACTCTTTCTCCAGCGAAATCCATGACAGGACATGCGAAGGTCTGAAAAATAGTCTCTGATCTCGAATCAGTTTAAAACTCTGTGTGTGCCTATGGATCGAAATGAACTGCACCCGCCTTCCCTGGATGTCAGTAACCAATGAGAAGTGGAATGGTGTCTCTACGTGTTTCTCAGAGTTTTATAAAAAGGCAATGGAGTGAGATGTCCCTTCTTTCGACGCTCGCCAGGCGCAAGAGAGGACAAGAATGGCATGCTCAAAAGCTCTCGTTATTGACCAAAGATTATATCCGTCTGTGATTTAATTCGATATGGTCTTAGAAACATCATAACGAAGTTATTTGAAACCGATTTATATCAGTTTATGCGAGTAATTGCTATTTTTCGGAATTTCCTTAGTATTGCGTTGAGGATTTGGACATGTGTGTGCCGTGTAGCTATCGTTGCTGCTAGTTCCGAAGTTGAAGAGGTCGTTTTACACAAAGCCAACGATTCTTTTGGACAAAGGACACATTGCCCAAGATACTGGATGGAAGCTCGTCCAAAAGTAAGAGCTATTTATGATTTTATTCCGTATTTATGTGGAAAAATGTAACGCAGTTGTCGGCCATTTTTTGAGGCATAGTCTGGCTGTAACTCACAATGTATGTCTAGTAACGTAAATTTTAAAAATCTAAATCAGCGGTTGCATTAATAACCAATGCATCTTTCATTAGCTGTCCAACCTGTATTTTTTTAGTCAATCTATCGATAAATAATCGTAAACTTAGGTGCTTTCCAGAATGCATGCCATGTTTGACAGATTACATTGCTATAACCACGATTTGTGATGCTAAATATGCACATTTTCGAACAAACTCTATATGCATTGTGTAATATGATGTTACAGGACTGGTCATCTGAAGATTCTGAGAGGTTTAGTGAAAAAATTAATATATTTTTGGTGGCGATAACGTTTCGCCTTTTGCCTTGATTCATGCTGGGTTGATGTTAGCTCATGTGGTATGCTAAATATACGTATATTGTGTTTTCGCTGTAAAACGCTAAAGAACATCTGAAATATTGTCTGGATTCACAAGATCTGTGTCTTTAATTGCTGTACGCTGTGTAGTTTTTCAGAAATGTTTAGGATGAGTTATTTTGTTAATTGATCGTGGTCTCTGTACTTATTCCGGCTGCTTCTCAACGCTATTTCAGAATTGCAGCTGCAATGTAGAACTGTGATTTAATACCTGAAATATGCACATTTTTCAAAAAAAACATTGCTTATACATAAATTATGTTTCAGACTGTCATCTTATGAAGTTGTTTCTTGGTTAGTGGCTATATATCATCTTTATTTGTCGAATTATGGATAGCTACATGATGGCAGGAAAAAATGGTGGAGAAAAAAAGTGGTGTTTTTGGCTATCGTGGTTCGCTAATATGAATTTACATATTGTGTCTTCCTGTAAAACACTTAGAAAAATCTAAATATTGTCTGGATTCACAGAATTTTGTTTTCAATTGCTGTAGGCTGTGTTTGTTTCAGAAATGTTTTAGGATGAAGTATTTTGGTCATTGAGTCGGTCTCTGTAATTATATTTCCGGCTGCTTCCATACGCTATTTCAGATTGTTTCAGCAGCATGTAGAACTGTGATTTAAAATAACTGAAAAATGCACAATTTTTCTCTAAAATAAACATATGCTATAGCCATAAAATTTATTCAGACTTCATCTCTATGCAGTTTGTTTCTTGGGTTAGTGGCTATATATATCTTTTATTTAGTCGAATTAGTGAAGCTACTGAGGAGTAGAAAAACTCGGTGGAGTAAAAAAGTGGGTGTTCTTTTGCTAACGTGGTTAGCTAATGATTTACATATTGTGTCTTCCTGTAAAAACAATTTAAGAAATCAGTACATGATGGCTGGATTCACAAGATGTATCTTTCAGTCTGGTGTCTTGGACTTGTGATTTAATGATATTTAGATGCTATATTTATTGTGACGCTATGTCAGGCTATGCTAGTTCAGCTTTTTACTGTGGGGGTGCTCCCGATCCGGGCTGAGTACCAAGTAAAGTTAAGCCCAATAGGGGGAAAAAAATCATATTTAAAGTATATATAAATATGCGCAGAAAAGTCATTAAATATGCAACACAATACAAAAATATACTCTCAAATATGAGATGTACTTTCCTACTAACGTTAGTATACTATACTGTTAAATTAATTAACTTCAACAAAATTACATAAAGTGTGTACTTTAAATTACGTTTTCAGTCTTTATATACTATAAAATATACTTGAGTATCAACCTCAATACAAACATTATTAAAAGATACTTTCAATTGCATTAGTTTTTTCAGTCTTTACTATACATAAATATCTATTATCAACCTTTAATACACTTATTAAAAGTGACTTAAATTAATGTGTTTTCTTCATCTTTAGTATATCTTATAATATACTGTCACCAACCTTCCAATGACATGTTATTAAAACCTTCTAGGGAAACAGGGGGTTCCGCTAGCCGGAAACTCCTCCCAATTCACTGCAAGGATGAGCGGGAAATTTCAAAAAAAAATCATTTGTAAAATATTTACTTTCCACACATTAAAACAAGTCCAATACAGTCATTTGAAAGATAACATCTTAGTGAATCCAAGCCAACATGTCCGATTTTTTAAATGTATTAACTTACAGCAAAACACAGAACCACGTATATTTTTTGTTAGCTCTCCCACAAATACAAAAGAGGACAGACATTTTCACAGCAACCCGGTAGCATGCAGGTAGCATGCAACAAAGCCAACCTAACTAACCTAGCAACCTAACTAACCTAGAAAAAAACTCCCTCAGATAAACAAGTCCTAAAACTGTTACACAATAAATCTATGTTTGTTCCCAAAATGTGCAATATTTGAGCTATAATAAGTTTTACATTACTGCTGACCATCATAGCTACAGTCAGAAATTGAACGGGAGTAAGCCAGAGTAAATACAGACACCAACGTCACTACTACCTTAATTAACACATCATAAAACATTTTCAAGGAACAAATATATGGTGGATAGCTGAAAGACAAAGAATCTTGTGAATACAGCCAATATTTCACAGATTTTTAAAATGTTTTAAAAAACAGGCGAAAAAACAACCGAAGTTATTTATGCCTTGCCT
>NC_036858.1:54273136-54275904 GCF_002910315.2 Salvelinus sp. IW2-2015
TGCATCCTTTCAAGCACACCCTTCTCATTAACCTRTGGTGAGTTATTCACAATTTTCGATTAAGAAATAAGGTTTTATATGTAAGATGGTWAAATAAAGAGCAAAATGATTGATTATTATTATATTATTATTTGTGCCCTGGTCCTTTAAGAGCTCTTTGTCACTTCCCACAAGCCGAGTTGTGACAAACTCACTCATTCTTATGTTTAATAAATGTATCGTATAGTGTGTGTGTGGCAGGCTTACAATGATGGCAAAAACAACATTTGAGAGTGCACTGACCCTGGTGCTAGCCCCTCTAGCACCAGGGTCAGTGCACTCTCAAATGTTGTTTTTACGCAGCTGGAGGTTGAATGTTTGAAGGGGTATGGGACTATAAAAAGTTTGGGAACCACTGCTCTACAGGATCTGTGTCCCCCCCACCGCGGGACCGTTGAGCTAACGTAGGCTAATGTGGTTAGCATGAGGTTGTAAGTAACAAGAACATTTCCCAGGACATAGACATATCTGATATGGGCAGAAAGCTTTCATTCTTGGTAATCTAACTGCACTGTCCAATTTACAGTAGCTATTACAGTGAAAGAATACCATGCTATTGTTTGAGGAGAGTGCACAGTTTTGAACTTGAAAATGAATTAATATACCAATTAGGCACATTTGGGTAGTCTTGATTCAACATTTTGAACAGATATGCAATGGTTCATTGATCTGGGTCTCGACCCCGCCCTGTGCAACTGGGTACTGGACTTCCTGACGGACCGCCCCCAGGTGGTGAGGGTAGGTAACAACATCTCCGTTGATGTCTAACTGTAGGGCTAATTGTGTTAGGCATATGAGGCATCTGTAAGTAACATGTAACATTTTCCCAAAACGATAGACAGTGAAGTCTGATATGGACAAGTATAAGTAACTTACAATGTTCTTGGTAAATACACGTTATAATCTAAACATCGTCAGATCTTGTCCAATCCGACATTGTAGCTATTACATCTCACAAGAATATTAGACCCATGCATAATTGGGGTTTGAGGAAGAGTGCACCACGTTTATGAACTTTTGAAAATTGAATATAAACCAGACTTAGGTCATGTGTTGGGTATTCTCTGAATTTCAAATTCCCATTGATTTTTTGAAGAGCCAGATATGTCAATATGGTTTTCCGATTTGGCGGAGGGTGATTCTGTTGGTCCAGCGACACAGCGTATACCGCCCTGTGCAAACTGGGGTACGTGAGACTTCTGGACGGACGCCCCCTAGGTGGTGAGGGTAGGTAACAACATCTCCACCCCGCTGATCCTCAACACTGGGGCCCCACAAGGGGCGGTTCGTGAGCCTCTCCCTGTACTCCCTGTTCACCCACGACTGCGTGGCCATGCACGCCTCTAACTCAATCATTCAAGTTTTGCGGCACGAGCAACTACAGAGGTTAGGCTTGACTCCTAACAACGACGAGACGGCCTACAGGAGGAGGTGAGGCCCTCGGAGTGTGGTGTCAGGAAAAATAACCTTCACACTCAACGTCAACAAAACAAAGGAGATGATTGTGGACTCAGGAAACAGCAGAGGGAGCACCCCCTATCCACATAGTAGTAAGTTTTAAGGTTCCTCATGTGTACCAACCACGGACAAACATGAATTGGTCCACCCACACAGAACAGCGTTGTGAAGAAGGCGCAGCAGCGCCTCTCAACCTCGAGAGGCTGAAGAAATTCGTCTTGTCACCAAAAGCACTCACAAAACTTCTTACAGATGCAATGGAGAGCATCTAATCGGGGTGTATCACCGCCTGGTACGGCAATTGCTCGCCCACAACCGTAGGCTCTCAGAGGGTAGTGAGGTCTGCAACGTCAAAATCGACAAGTCATTCAGCTTTCCGGGATACGCTAAACTGTCCTGGTGGGGCCGCACAGACGTCTTATCGGTCTCTTGAGTAAATGTATGTTAGGCAAGACTACCTCGTATGCATCATGGCATGACATACCCGGGGCAAAACTACCTGCCCTCCCAGGGACACTCACAACCCCGATGTCACAGGAAGGACCATAAAGATCCATCAAGGCAACCACACAATCCAACCCGGAGTCAGCTTGCCTGCACTACTCCGCTATATCCAGAAGGCAAGGTTCAGTTTACAGCAGTGCATAAAGCAGAAGGGACCCGAAAGAAGCACCTGAAAACAGTCTCTATCTCAAAGGCCATCAGACTGTTAAACAGCAGTGTAACGCCACATGAAATAAAGTGTCACTTGAACTAATATCTGACTTCAACTCCACCCACTTATATAATGCGTTCGATTGGGAATATTACTTGGGTATGTAAAAATTTTCAATAGCCACTTTTAAAACAATGCCCACTTAATATTAATGTTTCATACCCTACATTCATCGATCATCTATGTTATGTACTCTATAATCATCACTAGCATCTTTGCCGATCTTATGTAATACATGTATCATAGCCACTTTAAACTATGCCCTTTATGTTTATATACCCTACTTACTCATCTCATATGTATATACTCTGGTTCTATCCATCCTACCTGCATCTTGCTATGCCGTTCTGTACCATCACCTCATTCATATATCTTATGTACATCATTCTTTGTTCCCTTTAAACTTGTGGTGTATAAGGGTAGTTTGTGAATTGTTAGGTTAGATTAACTCGTGGTTTTACTGCATTTCGGACTAGAAGCACCAAGCATTTCGGCTACACTCACATTAACAATACCTGCAACATGTGTAAGTAGTGGAACAAATTGCTACAATTTG
>NC_036858.1:54277682-54285347 GCF_002910315.2 Salvelinus sp. IW2-2015
TCCCTGCTACCTCAACACTGGGGCCCCACAAGGGGCGGTCTGAGCCCTCTCCTCTTACTCCCTGTTCACCCACACTGCGTGGCCATGCACGCCTCTAACTCAATCATTCAAGTTTGGCGGACGACACTACAGGGTAGGCTTGATTACCAACAACGACGAGACGCCTACAGGAGGAGGTGAGGGCCCTCGGAGTGTGGTGTCAGGAAAATAACTCACACTCCGCTTCAACTCAACAAACAAAGGAGATTGATTGTGCTGTTGGACTCACAGGAAACAGCAGAGGGAGCACCCCCCATTCCCACCCCTCCCCTCCCCCCCCCGCCCCCTCAGCACTATTCTCACGTGCAGAAAAAATATTTGATGGACAGAAATCTGTGCGAGAAAGTCAATCAGCCTCTGAAATGTCACGCGCTGAGTTCCAGTAAATCCCGAGGCGCCAAGGATTGACATGAAACAACTGACTGTTGGTGGCTGAAAATATTTAATCCTTTCCTGACCATACTATTGTTACTATTGGACAACTTCACTCATACCAAAGCGAAATAGACAGACAGCGCACGAATCACAAATTTCACTGCCTTGGTTTTATCATGCATGTTAATCCGGCTATAGCTCTTGCTGCTGCATTTACCTCACTCACACAGTAAAAAAAACAAGCCCGCATCGTTAAGGATGGTAATGTAGTGGAGCGTACGAATGACTCTTTAGCCATATGACTTACTATCTCAGCAAATCGTGTGTACAAATTCTTAAATTATCCATGCCATTTCCAAGAAGGCAGTGTCTGAAAATTGTAATGCAGGCTCAACTCGACACAATGCCACCACCACAGAGCCCCCTGCGCCCAACGTTTCCTTTCCAAATATGTTTCAACAATAATTTCGAATTCTATTGGCACACTATTTGATATAACCATCGTTTGCCGTGTTAACCAGATTTTAACGCTATACCGATTGTTTTAATGCGTTATTATTATGCTAATAATGCCATACCATAAAGCTGTGCGCTTTTGTATCAACGAAAGCGGATTATCATGACGTTGCAGACTAGTGTTCGGCGTGCCCCAGGAATCAACTCACACAACCCTGGCGTGGCAGCACCATGCCCTACCCAAATGAGCCAAATAGGACTATTGAAATCCTATATTGAGGCACAGACCATATTCAGAATTCACAAGCAGTGAGGACCAAATTATATAATAATATAAACAATAATCTAGGCCCATATATTATTATTATTACTATTCATTACTTTCTCATATAACTTCATAATCTAATCACATAGTAGAAGTATGTATAATAGACAGTATGGTTAGTATTATAGTAATCAGGTTAAGACTCATAGACTAACCATCAACATAACCCCCCCCCCAAAAAAAATTAAAATGGACTATAATGTTTTGATCCTACCTAAAGTAAACTTGGCACTCCAACTTTCTTATCACCACATGACGACTCATCAATATACATACCTAGCAGACTGTATCAACAGTAGCAATTTAACAATACCCCGGGCACACTTCTTCACCCCCAGCAGCATCCTATCGTGGGTTCTGGCCTGCACTGGTCTGCAGAGCCCTGTAGAACTGGAGTAGTTTTTTACCATTAACAAACCTTCCTGCTGGACTAGTGATCAACGAGAAATACAAGCTTAAATAATCTTGCTTAAAGGCATGTAGTCAACTAAAAGTGTTTAGTGGAGATAGGCTAGCCTTACAATATTGCATGAAGCTGCCAGTACGTAAATCTCGAAACCTCACTCCTAAGGCAACACACAGCGCTTCTGCAACAGTGACTTTACCTTACTGTAGCACAACTACCATATTGTACATCATGAAAGCAAAGGCAGTGGAAGGGGGAGTATGAGAATTTGATCCCCTGCGCTGCTATAGAGGCTACCCTCTTTGCGCGCCTGAGTTATAGGAAGACGGAGTGAGCTTGCCAACCGCTCCACACAGGGTGGATGAGTACATGATTACCTTACTCCCCGGCAGCACTTCTTAGATCAGCCTCAGACTCTCTTCATGCGACTCCCACACCGAGCTGTTCATCACAAGAGCGAGGAAGGCCATAAGAGGCAATATCCTATACACTCCCACTGTGCACGCACGAAACGCAAAGGCAGGCAACTCGCACAAACGTTACGCCAGCCATAGCCAGGCCACCACTGTCCGCTCGCGAGCTATATCCCGACAACTTTATAACATTATGATACAAAACACTCTTATTTCTTCTCTCGCATATGGTGTTTCAAAACCCTACATATCAAACGGCAAGCAAGCTATTACTTCCCCATGCATTAGCAAAGGCAAAATAGAGGTCATTCTAAACAGTATGAACCAGTATTGAAACGTAGGCAATATTTTTTCATGCTCATTATGTTGTAGCCAGACATAAGCTAACTTCCTCACAGATAAATAGATTCTAAGCAAAGACACGAAAGAAAGATAGACTAGGAAAATATCTATGATTCATTCTGATTTAATGATTTGATTTGATTTGATCAGTCTCAAACTTTGCACATACACTGCTGCCATCTAGTGGCCAAAATCTAAATTGTGCCTGTGCTGGAATAATACATTATGTTGTTTCTCCTGCATTTAAAAAATATGGTGGTACAATAAATAAAAACAATGCATGTTTTTTCTTTGTATTATCTTTTACATGATCTAATGTGTTATATTCTCCAACATTAATTTCACATTTCCACAATCTTCGTAGTGTTTCCTTTCAAATGGTATCAAGAAAATGCATATCCTTGCTTCAGGTCCTGAGCTGCAAGCAGTTCGATTTTGGTATGTCTTTTTAGGCAAAWATTGAAAAAAAGGGTCTGATCCTTAATGACGGACTGTCATTTCTCTTTGCTTATTTGAGCTGTTCTTGCCATAATATGGACTGTCTTCTGTATACCACCCCAATCTTGTCACAACACAACTGATTGGCTCAAACACATTAAAAAGGAAAGAAATTCCTCAAATTAACTTTTAACAAGGCACACCTGTTAATTGAAATGCATTCCAGGTGACTACCTCATGAAGCTAGTTGAGAGAATCCCAAGAGTGTGCAAAGCTGTCATCAAGGCAAAGGGTGGCTACTTTGAAGTTTCTGAAATATTAAATATTTTATTATTTGTTTAACACTTTTTTGGTTACTACTTGATTCCATATGTGTTATTTCATAGTTTTGATGTCGTCACTATTATTCTACATTATTTTGATTTATGAATAGAGATCACCAATTGTCTCGGGTTCAGTAAGTCAAATACAATTTCATCAAATACATTAAACATATTTGATGTAGTCTACTTGTATTAACAAGACAAACCAAATCAATTGGTTCTATCAATTCTAACTCTCAACAGTAAGTTTTGACCCCGCTTGAGTTCCAAAAAAATACGACCCCCCAAAAATCATAGGTCCTGAACTCGGTAGCTACGGCCCTGCTTACAGTGAACCTCATTGGGAAACAATATTTTTTCCTATAAAACTGATGGTCGTTGGAGCATAATTCACACGTAGTACTCTAAAATAACATCAAATTGATCAGAAATACAGTGTAGACATTGTTAATGTTGTAAATGACTATTGTAGCTGGAAACGGCAGATTTTTTATGGATTATGTAATATGCGTACAGAGGCCCATTATCAGAACCATCACTCCTGTTTCCAATGCACATTTTGTTAGCTAATCCAAGTTTAATTTTTTTTTGTCCTGATTAAAGAAGCAATACAACTGTCCTTCTTTAGACTAGTTGAGTATCTGGAGCATCAGCATTTGTGGGTATGATTACAGGCCCAAAATGGCCAGAAACAAAGACTTTCTTCTGAAACTCATCAGTCTATTCTTGTTCTGAGAAACGAAGGAAATTCCATGAGAGAAATTTCCAAGTAACTGAAGATCTCGTACAATGCTGTGTACTACACCCTTCACAGAACAGCGCAAACTGGCTCTAACCAGAATAGAAAGAGGAGTGGGAGGCCCGGTGCACAACTGCGCAAGAGGACAAGTATATTAGTGTCTAGTTTAAGAAACAGATGCCTCACAAGTCCTCAACTGGCAGCTTCATTAAATAGTACCCGCAAAACACCAGTCTCAACGTCAACAGTGAAGAGGCGACTCGGGATGCTGGCCTTCTAGGCAGAGTTGAAAGAAAAGCCATATCTCAGACTGGCCAATAAAAATAAAAGATTAAGATGGGCAAAAGAACACGACACTGGACAGAGGAAGATTGGAAAAAAGTGTTATGGACAGACGAATCTAAGTTTGAGGTGTTTGGCTCACGTAGAAAAATATTTGTGAGACGCAGAAAAAATGAAAAGATGCTGGAGGAGTGCTTGGCGCCATCTGTCAAGCATGGTTGAGGCAATGTGATGGTCTGGGCGTGCCCCGCCCTTGTTCCAGGACTCCGTATATTTAGGTCGTGGTTGTCGCAGACACCTAAACACCGCGTGCGTTCCAAGGATGACCCTTTCTACCACCTTTAACAGGGTAAAAGGATCTTGCACTTCATTACTGTACCAGCAGGAAAGCTTCACCTCACTCTCCTAAACAACTAGAGGTCTCGTCCCAGTGAACGACTCAAACTTGGGCATTCCGACCGAGATACAGACCTCCGAAGGTAAAAGGACGGCCCATACTGCTATCAATCAAATAAATGGCAAGCAAACTAACATTATCCACGAATACCACACTACAAAAACAAGAACGTACCAACTATAAATTTCCTACAGAGACCCAAAAAAATGAAAAACCAGGTACCGCCATCTAAAGCATTAGATCCACGAACGTAACCAGATATTCGTTAAGTGGAGATTGCAGGTTAAAAAGGAGAATCTTTTGAAAGGCATAGTGAATGTCATTGATCCACTCATTTGTGAGCAACGGCACATAAACCCAGTGTGGACGGCGCTTATTTTGCGAGCCATTTCCTCCTCACTGAGACAGGAACATAATACCAAATCTCCTAGCTCCCAACTATCGCACGAATATCGTTCCTAGGGAAGAAGCAGTTCATAAGTCGGTGAGTATTTGGCTCAGGTCTCAACAGATCAACTGATGCGTAGTGGAACCAGCGTATTGAGAGTGTATGTGTGGCGAAGCAGCTCTGTAGACTCTCGTATAGCGTATCGATTAAGAAATGCACCCATTCTCGAAAGAAACGTCATAGTACTTGTGGAGACAAGTAACTTAGAACCGTTGTGGGAAAAGTGGGTACGTAAGTGCTAATTCAGGGCACAGCATCAAACATGCACGGGTCTGAAATCCAAAACTTTGTTCTGCAGAGAGTGTTACCGCGTTTCAAATAGAAGAAGAAAAAATATGACGCATAGGCGGTGTAAGAATAGTCCCTCAATTATCTTCAGAGAGTCGGTCTTGCAAGTGAACCCCTTGTACATAAAAAATTTGGACAAGACTCGCATAATGAGAGGATATTCTTGACGAAATAGAGAGATAGACAGAAATAGATAGCAATATGGTCTGAAGGGCACTAATAGCGCGAAGAGATTTCTTATTTAGTCAATTAAAAAAAATTAAATTCTTAATTGATTATAGATACAACCAAGCAATAACCTTGATTTCTTGAGATAATTGGGCATCTTTTTATTTATTTTTCACTTATTTCATTTTGTCAATTGTATAGACACCAAATCTCATTATTCATATTGGTATAGTATTTTCAATGGACACAAGGAATTTTTTAGGGTTTCAAGAGTCCTTGGACATTCTATCTTTTGAACGGTAAATCTGAATTTTTCATATATTTTTTTATGGCACCTCATCACTTTCATGGTTGGCCCTGTTTTGGATAAGTTATTTATAATTGGGAAACAGCACCAAAGATGACTTACATTTATAGACTAAGAATTGTTTTGATCCACGTTCAATATCTCTATATGGTAGACTGGAATGGTTAGTTTAAGGAAGGTATGGGGGAGGGGGGGGATTCGGGCGATGGTCATACTATATATCACACAAACGTGCTCCACATAATATATCCTGGACACCGCCAATTAATGAACAAATTAACAAAGACCACAAACTGTCTTTTTTGCTATTTTTAGCATTAAATGTATAGACTAATTTAAAACTAAGTTTAAAATTTATAGACATTAAACACCTTCTATTCATAAGTGTTTAACACACATGTTGCAGTCCCTCACTATTTATCAACTCGTACTCACAGTACTCTCCACTTGTTTGAACGCCAACTAACTTTGCTAGCAAGACATTACATGCCATTGAGTCCACATACCTTGAGCGGCAAATATCATGACTTCTTGGGTATGGTACACTCATTTGCCCAATATTTCTAGAAAACTCGTTTATTTGCTTATTGTCAATCTCTCCACATAGCGTAGCTTTATATATGTGTGCTAAGCATTGATCTCGACATTATTTCTGTTATTTATTCTATTAATTCCCATTTCTTTAGAATTATAGGCTGTAACGTAACAAGACTGTGCGATAAAAGTCAAGGGGTCTTGATATTCTCTGAAGGCACTGTATAACAAGCAGATGTAATACTCACAGGATAAATGTAATTTATGAAATTATTCTTTATTTGGAACTTGATTTGGGAAAAGATATTTGATCTTAGATAAGATGTTCAATTGTGTCCTAACTCTCATGCAAAATGAAGAGGGAGCAACAATTAACTTGTTCTAATACAAAAAGTATATTGCTCCACCTGTTCATTGACCCATCCATCTGTATGGGATCATGTCTCAAGGCAGACTCAATTTGTTTGTTGTCCTGTTTAAAATAAAATAAACAACATTTCATGTTTTTATTAAATGTTTGTTGTTGTTGTTTCTCTGTAATACTTGTAACCACCTAGCATTGATGAAGTTGGCTGTAGCTAACTCAGGTTTCAATCTCCATTCGTTCTGTCAATCAAGCTAGAGTAGCTAGCTTGTTAACTATCTTAGCTGGCATGCCTGCTAGCAAGGTTGCAAGTAATAACTAAATGAATAACTAAAATAACTACACTATCCTTTTTTATATATCAATCTAACTGTGTATATCTGAGTTATATTCAAAAAATATATATTATCTTTAACAGACTTTCTACTCAGACGTTAAATTTTATTTAAACTTATTCTTGATTTGGAACTAAATGTCACGAATCCCGCTTCCTGAGTCTGTTTTGCCTGTGTTCTGTCCTGGAGTGTTTTTTCCGGTGTCCTGGAACGCACCCTGTCTGGTTGCCGGGCGACGTAGCTAGTTGGAGGATCTCTGAGTACCCGCACCTGTATCCCATCAGCTATCTGCACACCTGGTCCTGATCATCACCCCTCCACTTCATAAAGCGCTGACCTGACATCCATTCCCTTCCGGATCGTTAGCCATGAACAGTATGTTGTGCCAGCGTATCAGCCTCCAGTTTGATGGAGTTTGTTTTGTTGTTTTGTACGTCTTGCTTGCCTTGAACTTACCTTCGTTTTTTCTGTCTACAGTCATTCACCCGGAACACTCATCCCATCCCTACCTGGTCGTCGGTGACTTCAGTTACTTCCTTGGATCTGCTTACTCAATTCCATCAACTCACCTCCGCTGGCCCGCTCCGCTACTTGGATTTTTCTATCACTACATTTAAACTTGTAAATAAATACTCACCTTCGTCTTACTCTCCTTGTCCTGGTCTGCTTCTGGTTCTACTTTAGAG
>NC_036858.1:54285497-54318091 GCF_002910315.2 Salvelinus sp. IW2-2015
CTGTGGCAGGTGGTGAAGAGCGGTTGTTTAAGTGAGTTTGTAACTGGAGCTATTGTAGGACACGGGCGGAGATTTTGGATTATCTACATATGCGTAACGAGGCCATTTCAGCAACCATCACTCCTGTTTTCCAATGCCACATTTGTTAGCTAATCAGTTTATAATTTTTTTTGTCCTGATTAAAGAAGCAATACAACTGTCCTTTTTAGACTAGTGTGTATCTGGAGCATCAGCATTGTGGGTATGATTACAGGCCCAAAATGGCCAGAAACAAAAATTTCTTCTGAAACTCATACAGTCTATTCTTGTTCTGAGAAACGAAGGAAATTCATGAGAGAAATTTCCAGTAACTGAAGATCTCGTACAATGCTGTGTACTACACCTTCACAGAAGCGCAAACTGGCTCTAACCAGAATAGAAAGAGGAGTGGGAGGCCCCGGTGCACAACTGCGCAAGAGGACAAGTATATAAGTGTCTAGTTTAAGAAACAGATGCCTCACAAGTCCTCAACTGGCAGCTTCATTAAATAGTACCCGCAAAACACCAGTCTCAACGTCAACATGAGAGGCGACTCCGGGATGCTGGCCTTCTAGGCAGAGTTGCAAAGAAAAAAGCATATCTCAGACTGGCCAATAAAAATAAAAGATTAAGATGGGCAAAAGAACACGACACTGGACAGAGGAGATTGGAAAAAAGTGTTATGGACAGACGAATCTAAGTTTGAGGTGTTTGGCTCACGTAGAAAAATATTTGTGAGACGCAGAAAAAATGAAAGATGCTGGGGAGGGTGCTTGGCGCCATCTGTCAAGCATGGTTGAGGCAATGTGATGGTCTGGGGGTGCTTTGGTGGTGGTAAAGTGGTAGATTTTACAGGGTAAAAGGAATCTTGAGGAAGGAAAGCTATCACTCCATTTTGCAACGCCATACCCTGTGGACGGCGCTTAATTGGAGCCAATTTCCTCCTACAACAGGACAATAACCCAAATCCCAGCTCCAAACTATGCAAGAACTATTTAGGGAAGAAGCAGTCAGCTGGTTTCTGTCTATAATGGAGTGGCCAGCACAGTCACCTGATCTCAACCCTATTGAGCTGTTGTGGGAGCAGCTTGACCGTATGGTACGTAAAGAGCCATCAAACACATTACAACTTGTGGGAGGTGCTTCAGGAAGCATGGGGTGAATCTCTTCAGATTACCTCAAAAATTGACAACTTTGCCAAGGTCTGCAAGACTGTAATTGCTGCAAATGGAGGATTCTTTGACAAAAGCAAAGTTTGAAGGACACAATTATTATTTCAATTAAAAATCATTATGTATAACCTTGTCAACGTCTTGACTATTCCCTATTCATTTGCACCATTTCATGTATGTTTTCATGGAAACAGGACATTTCTAAGTGACCTCAAACTTTTGAACGGTAGTGTTATATATATAACAAATCTTACAGTGCCTTTGGAAAGTATTCAGACCACTTGACTTTAGAAATGTTTTACGTTATTCAAAAATGTATTTTAAAAAGTATAATTCTCATCAATCTACACACAATACCCCAAAATGACAAAGTAAAAACTGTTTTTTTTTAAACATTTTTGCTCATTTAAAATAAAAAATAAATGAATTAACACATTTACATAAGTATTCAGACCCTTTACTCAGTACTTTGTTGAAGCAACTTTGGCAGCGATTACAGCCTTGAGTCATCTTGGGTATGACTTCYTGGGTATGACATTTGCAAACATTTCTAAAAACCTGTTTATGCTTTGTCATTATGGTGTATTGTGTGTAGATTGATGAGAATTTTGTTTTATTTAATCCATTTTAGAATAAGGCTGTAACGTAACAAGATGTGGAAAAAGTCAAKGGGTCTGAATACTTTCTGAAGGCACTGTATAACAAAGATGTAATACTCACAGGATAAATGTAATTTATGAACTTTATTATTCTTGATTTGGAACTTGATTTGGAAGATATTTGATTCTTAGATAAGATGTYCAATTGTGTCCTAACTCTCATGCAAAATGAAGAGGGAGCAACAATTAACTTGTCTAATACAAAAAGTATATTTCTCCACCGTTCATTGACCCATCCATCTGTATGGGGATCATGTCTCAAGGCAGACTCAAGTGCAGTCAGGACAGGGTCGTCATGCCCTTAGTGGGCACGAAGCACATTTTTTGTTGTCCTGTTTAAAATAAAATAAACAACATTTCATGTTTTTATTAAATGTTTGTTGTTGTTGTTTCTYTGTAATACTTGTAACCACCTAGCATTTGATGAAGTTGGCTTTAGCTAACTCAGGTTTCAATCTCCATTTCGTTCTGTCAATCAAGCTAGAGTAGCTAGCTTGTTTAACTATCTTAGCTGGCATGCCTGCTAGCAAGGTTGCAAGTAATAACTAAATGAATAACTAAATAACTACACTATCCTTTTTATATATCAATCTAACTGTGTATATCTGAGTTATATTCAAAAAATATATATTATCTTTAACAGACTTTCTACTCAGACGTTAAATTTTATTTAAACTTTATTCTTGATTTGGAACTAAATTTGGAGGATATTTCGTTCTTACATAAGATGTTGAATTGGGTCCTAACTCTCATACAAAATGAAGAGGCAGCTACAATTGACTTGTTTAATACCAAAGGTATATTGCTCCACCGTTCATTGGCCCATCCATCTGTATGGAGATCATATGGCCCACCAGAGTACTCGCACCTACCGGTGAGCCTGGTCTTTTACCGGCAAAGAGGACACAAAATAACAAAAAAAGTCCCAAAATACAGACAGCTCCTTGTGTTGATCCTGTGTTGCCGTTCCACAGGCGACAACCCAGCTCGGCCTAGTTGCATAGGTTCGGGAAACAGTGCCTCGGGCGTCTTCGGTGACTCTCGAGGAAGGTCGGGATGACTCGAAGGCGAGGTAGAATCCCTGGACGTGCGAGCGAAATCGAATTTCCTCTCCATTCGTGGTTCCTGCAATCGCCCATCAATGCGCATGGTCAAAGAGATGAGGGAGTCAAGATCGGTGGGTAGCTCCCGAGCAGCAAGCTCGTCCTTAACCTCCTCCGAGATGGCGTGCAGGAACATGTCAAACAGTGCTTCCTGGTGCCACGCACTCTCCACTGCCAACGTGCGAAATCCAGCGCATAGTCGGCCACTCTGCGGGCGTCCTGCCGGAGCTGGTTTAGCTTCCRGGCAGCTTCTCTCCTGGAGAACGGGACATAAAAAACCTCCCATTAACCCCTCCAGACTCACGCACATGGCCGGCTGTTGTTCCCATACAGCGGTAGCCCAGGTGAGAGCCCTCCCAGACATCAGCGTGATGAGGTAGGCTATCTTGGAGTGATCCGAGGGGAAGGAGGAGGAATGAAGCTCGAAAATGAGGACACACTGAGCTAAAAATGCCCGACAGGTGCTCAACTCTCCATTAAAGCACTCTGGGTGAGGTAAACTGGACTCCCAGGAAGGTGGAGTGGCCGGTGGGGGCAACGCTGCTAACCGCCGAGTTACTGAGGGGCGGTGAGGTTACCACCGTGGCAGGCTGCCCCCAGACAACCCGCGGAATTGCTCCAGCAGCATGTCCAACGCCTGGTCATGGCGCTCAGCCAACGTTTGGACCCCCTCCATAAGACCGTGAAGCAATTTTTCGTGCCTACCATAGGAGGCTCCTTSGGTGGATATGTCGTTGCACAGCTGSCCCGGGTCTACTGGGTCAGTCATGGCCAGTTCGTACTATCAGGTATGAAGGTAAGACCCAGATGCAGACAACGTCAAATTAACAATGGTTCAATAATCCAACAGGGGCAGCCAATAGACAGGTCAAGGCAGGCAGGGGTCAGTAAACCAGAGGTGGGGCAACTGTACCGGACTGCAGGCAGGTTCAGGGTAGGCAGAGGTCAATAATTCAGAGGTGGGGAAAAGGTACAGGTCGGCAGGCAGGCTGGCTCAGGGTCAAGGGCAGGCAGAGTGGTCAGGCAGACGGGCTCAGAGTCAGGACAGGCAAGGGTCAAAACCAGGAGGGMGAGAAAAAGAGACTGGGAAAAGCAGGAGCTGAGACAAAAATGCTGGTTGACTTSACAAACAAACTGGCAACAGACAAACAGAGAACACAGGTATAATTACACAGGGGATAATGGGGAAGATGGGCGGCATCTGGAGGGGGGGGACAATCATAAAGACAGGTGAAACAGATCACGGTGTGACACATCTAGCAATAGATGCCCTTCTTTGCCAGGTGTTGGAAAACCTGCTTGATCTTTGTGATTGAATCTATGTTTGAAATTCCATGCTCGACAAGGGACCTTACAGATAATTGTACGTGTGGGGTACAGAGATGAGGTAGTCATTCAAAAATCATGTTAAACACTATTATTGCACACAGAGTGAGTACATGTAACTTATTATGTGACTTGTCAAGTACCTTTGTACTCCTGAACTTATTTAGGCTTGCGATAACAAAGAGGTTGAATACAATTATAGCAGCCCCCCCCACACCTCTCTGATTTCAGTTGAATGCATTCAGTTTTACAACTGTCTAGGTATTCCCTTTTACCTTTACTTTCCTTATTGACTCAACACATTTCAGCATTTTATTTTTAATTAATTTGTAATTTCGAAAAACATAATACCATTTTGACATTATGGGGTATTGTGTGTAGGCCAGTGACAAAGAAAATCCCAATTGTATCAATTTTATCAGTTAAATGTGGAAAAGGTCAAAGGGTGTGAATACTTTATAAATGCAATGTATTGGATCGGTAATACAATGCATAGAGCGTTTCCTATGAAACATATTTAATTCACCATGTACCATGTCAACAAATAATTACATAAATATTTAGTCCCTTAGCAGTGTCTGCATGCACACCTATAAGCCCTAATAATAYCTGCACAAGAAAAATGAGATTTAGCTAATTCATATTTAATATTCAAAGTCTTGCCCTCAAGATAAATAGGCATAATGCATGATGGGAGAAGTCAGAGTTCAGGGGCAGGTCGGAAGCAGAAACCAGAGTATTGCATTGTTTATCAAATTAAAATCCAAATTAAATACGGCATATGATTTCTTTAACACCGAGGACTTCAGATTGAATTTGTCATGACATAGAAGCTATTATGAAGAGAGGTTTGGTTCCATAATGTTTTACGCTGCTTCTGTTTATGTCAACTCGTGAATACAGCTTTATTTGCTCAGGTTTTTCTTTTGTGTAAGTGACTGTCACACTTATTCAGCGATTCTTGACAGCCTCAAACGCAATAGTCAAAAGATCTATGATGCACCAACTTGTTTGCCTTAACATCCAATGCTACATAAATGACCCAGGAACGAAGGCATAGAAAATGGATTGCAACCTCTCACGCTCTTAGTCCATTTAAGGACAATTCGCATTTTCCATTTCAACTATAACATAGAGCAATAATCTGTATTTATACCCTAGTTTTGTTCTCTCTGCAAAGAGAAGCAATGGATTTCACAGCTTTTGGAGGGGGCATTATTGGCTCAGTTGTGAAATATGACCTTGTTTATTTTACTATCTGTTCAAAATCAATTTCAGATCCCTCACGTCATCTTGTCCTGGGCAACTTGTGAAGAAAGATATGTGGTATTATCCCAAGAGCAGACGCAGTGATTCAGGGACAATAAAAAGACAATGTGGTCCCTTTTTGGCGCTGCCTTTTTATTGCAATCCCTTGTCCTTAAGATATTGCCAATATTACCAAGAAGACATTCAATGTTGTTCCAATTAAGCCATTCATAAGTGTAAAACCTTCATATATAGAAAAGGGACTGGTGTAATTTGAAAGTCAGTTTCTAAGGGATTCTGAAGACATCCATTCTTATCCCCACATGATCCATGGGCAATAAAGCCCCATAGTTGATGCATCATAATATCCATAAAACCTAGCGGTCAAATACTAAAAAAATTGTTCTAATCCACTATGAGAAAAATTTATGGTGGAAAAATTATTGGAACATGGTTTCATGTAAACTTTCCCTGGAGTGACATTTTGTGTAACAACTGTGTAAATCCCTCTCGGACAAGGTGACTTTTCTCAATATATTATTTTCTATTTACTCTGTGATTTTAAAATGCTAATTAGCATCAGAGGTAGACATCATGCGATACTAAGAATCCCTACACTTTTGCTGTCAAATAGCTAGCTCCTGTACTAGCTACCTTGATCCAAAACGAAAGACTTATAGAACATTTTCATTTACTGTTCCATATTTTATTTAACTAATATTTGTTGGCTTATTTATGCGTGAAGAGGGCACGACAAAGCCTATTCTCCCTCAGGAAACTAAAAAGATTTGGCATGGGTCCTGAGATCCTCAAAAGGTTCTACAGCTGCAACATCGAGAGCATCCTGACTGGTTGCATCACTGCCTGGTACAGCAATTGCTCAGCCTCTGATCGCAAGGGTAGTACAGAGGGTAGTGCGTACGGCCCAGTACATCACTGGGGCTAAGCTGCCTGCCATCCAGGACCTCTACACCAGGCGGTGTCAGAGGMAGGACCTAMAAATTGTCAAAGACCCCAGCCACCCCAGTCATAGACTGTTCTCTCTACTACCGCATGGCAAGCGGTACCGGAGTGCCAAGTCTAGGACAAAAAGGCTTCTCAACAGTTTTTACCCCCAAGACATAAGACTCCTGAACAGGTAATCAAATGGCTACCCAGACTATTTGCATTGTGTGTCCCCCTAAACCCTCTTTTACGCTGCTGCTACTATCTGTTTATCATATATGCATTGTCACTTTAACTATACATTCATGTACATACTACTTCAATTGGGCCGACCAACCAGTGCTCCCGCACATTGGCTAACCCGGGCTATCTGCATTGTGTCCCGCCACCCATCACCCACCAACCCCTCTTTTACGCTACTGATACTCTGTTCATCATATATGCATAATCACTTTAACCATATCTACATGTACATACTACCTCAATCAGCCTGACTAACCGGTGTCTGTATGTAGCCTCGCTACTTTTATAGCCTTGCTACTGTATATAGCCTGTCTTTTTACTGTTGTTTTATTTCTTTACTTACCTATTGCTCATCTAATACCTTTTTTGCACTGAATGAACACTGAATGACAAAACAAAATGAGAATGACCGAGACTGAAACAGTTCTGTATGGTAAAACACAGACACAGAAAACAACTACCCACAACMCATAGTGGGAAAACAGGCTACCTAAGTATGATTCTCAATCAGAGACAACGATCGACAGCTGCCTCTGATTGAGAACCATACCAGGCCAAACACAGAAATACAAACATAGAAAAACAATATCGAATGCCCACCCCAACTCACGCCCTGACCAAACCAAAATAAAGACATAAAAAAGGAACTAAGGTCAGAACGTGACAGTACCCAGTATGAATCGCTTACCTTTGATAATCTTCGGATGTTTGCACTCACGAGACTCCCAGTTACACAATAAATGTTCTTTTTGTTCGATAAATATTACTTTTATAACAACAAAACGCCATTTGGGTTGCGCGTTATGTTCAGAAAACTACAGCCTCGTTCCGGTCCTGAAAGCCAGAAGAACATTCCCAAACGTATCAGATTCAAAAATATTACTAAAAATATTTAGAATCATGCAATCACAAGTGAAATATACCAAAACACAGCTTAGCTTGTTGTTAATCCACCTATCGTGTCAGATTTTGAAAATATGCTTTGCAACGAAAGCAATCTAAGCTTTTGTGAGTGTATCAATCAATGCTAGAACAGTTACCCTTATATTAGCTTGGTTAGCTTGGTCACGAAAGTCAGAAAAGCAAAAAAATGAATCGCTTACCTTTGATAATCTTCAGATGTTTGTACTCACGAGACTCCCAGTTACACAACAAATGTTATTTTTGTTCGATAAATATTACTTTTATAACAAAAAAAAACACATTTGGGTTGCGCGTTATGTTCAGAAAACCAAAGCCTCGTTCCGTTCGACGAAAATTCCAAAACGTATCCGTAATGGTCATAGAAACATGTCAAATGTTTTTTATAATCAATCCTCAGGTTGTTTTTAACAAACATAATCGATAATATTTCAACCGGACCGTAACCTATTCAATAAGAGAGAAAAAGAAAATGAAGAGCTACCCTCTCGCGCGTAGGAACTATTCGGAGGACACCTGACTACTTTTGAAAAATCTCGCTCATCTTTCAAAATAAAAGCCTGAAACTATGTCTAAAGCCTGGTCACAGCCTGAGGAAGCAATTGGAAAAAGAATCTGGTTGATACCCCTTTAAATGGAAGAAAGACGGGCCAGGAAACAAAGAAAAAGAAAAAATCATTCCGGGTTAGATTTTCTCAGTTTTCGCCTGCAGAATCAGTTTTGTTATACCCACACACTATTTTGACAGTTTTGGAAACTTTGGAGTGTTTTCTATCCTAATCTGTAAATTATATGTATATTCTACGATCTGGACCTGAGAAATAGTCAGTTTACCTTGGGAACGCTAATAAAAAWAAAAWAWWAAAAGATCTGACCCCTAGCGTCAAGAGGTTAACACATTGCAGAATGTATCCATAATCATGGATGAATAAGCATATTTATTTGACAAGAATGCACCTAKTCACCCATCAATCACGTCAAACATCTGAATTGGAGAAATTATAATAGTAAAAACTCCATACAAATGCCTTTTATACATATAACATATAAACATCTGACTTGTAGTAAAGAGTACATGGTGTATTCATCAATGCCACAAACCTGGGACATCAAATGACACCATATGAACTATTATTACTATCTGAGAGCACACAGATTATTCTGTTTTTCCATTTTAGGAATTAGAACAGCACAAATAACACAACGTAAAACAGCATATTGTGATTGTCGGTGGGTGAGTTACAAATGGAGAAACAATTGGATGAATAAGGTATATTTAATATAAAATACTAGGTCAACTCCAGCAGAATGAGAAACACACTTAACAGACTCAAAACAAGGAAGCCATGCCTAAACGCAGCTATATCAACCCGCTTCTGGTCAATTTAACAGGTCCATGTTGTTGCTGTCAATTGTGAGCAGCAMATTTACCATTACATTCAGTCCGAACCCCAGAATAAGCAGGACATCAAYACATAGGTAAAAACAGTGTTGATGGCCTCTATTAAAAARWGGAGGRTCCCATCAGCTTTCTATAGGCTAGGCTTATTATATTTATTTATCAACTTTACTAATATTAAGCATATTGCTTCACAACAGGAGTGTAGCCTACCTGGCTGGCATTAAAAATAATACAYGGGAAAAGTGTCCTCCATTCACTATTTAGGTGCATMGACTTATTTTTTTCCCATGCCCCTGTTCTGAGACAGGTGAATGATAATGGTCCATTCTAAATCAAAAGTAATTTCACACATATATKATTTAGTGTACTGTATGTAAAGACAACATTACATTAAGAATAGTCTGATGGGTGACAATATTAGCATATCATTTTTGAATTATGCATTATCACTTGTGAATCATACCCAGTGTCACGTTCTGACCTTAGTTCCTTTTTTATGTCTTTATTTTAGTTTGGTCAGGGTGTGAGTTGGGGTGGGCATTCTATGTTGTTTTTCTATGTTTTGTTCTGTTGTTAGATTTCTATGTGTTGGGCCTAGTATGGTTCTCAATCAGAGGCAGGTGTCAGTCGTCTCTRATTGGGAGCCATATTTAGGTAGCCTGTTTKTCATTGTGTGTTGTGGGTGATTGTTTCCTGTTGTGGTGTTTGTTTCACAWGTCAGGACTGTTTCGGTTTTCGGTATTATTCACTTTGTTATTTTGTATTTTTCAGTGTTCAATTTTAATAAATTAAAATGGACACTTACCACGCTTCGTATTGGTCCGATCCTTGCTACTCCTCAGACGAAGAGGACGAGAACCGTTACACCCAGCGTGTGTAATAAGGAAAGAAACAGCACATTATTCTTTTTGCGACTTTTTCAAATCATAGTCGCACACATCATGCCTATAGGCCTTTATGTTTTGATAAGGTTTGTATCACAACTAAAGTGGCCAAATAACTTCCTAAAATTGAGCACATTAATCCACTTTACAACCGGTCTAGAGCCTAACTGGCAGTTTCGAGTTCGGCCAAGTTAATKTTCACCATAAAAATGCACCGTTATAATGAAAAAGCATTTACACACATAATTGCATTTGCGGTCACTTTTGAGAATAGTGTTTTTCTGCTAACTGATTGAATTTTTGAACATTTGCGCTTATAGCCTACTGCCGTGTGTGCATTGATGCGCTTATAATGTGATGGACAATTGTCATTCACCTGTCTCGGATAGCCTAATAGTTTATCAACATTTTAAGCTAAATGTTCTGATCTGTCGCATCAGCCATATTGCTTTTAAATGTTTTTTTGATGCAATGGTTGAATTAATTTAATTTAAAGGGGGATGCCGCCGGCAAATTCGAGGCCTGGTGAGAATATTATCAAGTGCTTGTCAAATTGTGAATGAGAGACTGATGAAGTGTTTGCAGCTTGCACAAGAAACAAATCAGAGCTCATGCCATTCATGCAACTTTTTTTTAAATCTTCATGCAGCCTTAGAATGTATTAAAAATCAAAACATATAGCCCAATGTTTGTATCACAACTAAAGTTGCATAAATAACTCAAAATTAAGCATACTGTATAGGAGGACATGTTTCTTTGTTAACTGCTCAACACAGAATAGCCGCATGTGCGCACTTCCTTGGAAATCGTTTGGAGAAAATAGTATTTCTAAATTATTCAGCTATGTTCAATTGCATTCTTCATACTTTACAATAAAAATAACTAGGCAAATCTTGTCTGCTAAATGAACTAGTGTAGCCCACAGCCATATGGCATAGCCATATCAGGGCCTAACATAAGGACAACTCAGTGTTATGCTATTCTGCTCTTCTGAAAGATTACATTTTCTTCATATCTTGTTTCTTTAGACCGGTCTTAAATAAATAACGGATTTATTGTGATGGTGTAGGCTATATTAAATGGATGTATTAGACTTTTTAAAATGTAGATGTTTGAAATGTCAGCATCAGTGGCTTGTAGGCTATGTGTTGAAGTCAGGAGATGCTAAAAGTGTTTACGTTAATTTATGGTCAATTACCGTGAGACCGGCAGTTATTTGCTTGACAATCAAGGCTGACAAAATGTCATGACTGCCACAGCCTTAGTCATGAACAGTGCTTGTGCCCATAGCAATAGACGTGTGCATGCGAATGTGCTGGGAGAAGGAGGTCCTGAGGGAAAAGGTTTGGGAACCCCTGTCCTAGAGGGATGGTTATAGCCGCGGGAATTAGGGGTGCTGCAACACCCCCTTTTGGTGAGATGGTAAAACTGCACGAATTTGTGTTGTTGCAATAAAAAACATGGGATATTTATATGTGGGCCCCATTCTGCATGGAGATGTCTCAGCTCTGTTTTGTAAGCGCTCATCAAATGCTCTTATCTATTCAGTTGTGGGGGTTTGGAGTCGGATACACGCTCTGCTGTATGATCTGTACGAGACTATCTGAGTTGAGCCCATTTTAATCTGTTTATATTGTGTATATATGATATATTTAGTGTAATTAGCCTAGCAGTAGTAGTTATTAGATGGGTTAGATGGAATGATCTATGTGCATTGTATTTGAGGCAGTAGTAACTATCGTGTTAAGAGTTAGATGTAATGATCTATGTGCATTGTATTTGAAGCAGTAGTAACTATCGTGTTATGGGTTAGATGGAATGAACTATGTGCATTGTGTTTATGCAGAGGGAAAGGGGGCCTGTCTCTGAGGGCAAGAATGAATCATAAGGGTGCAATAGGAACCATGTGTCTGGAGTTAGAACTGATARATCGTAATTACTGTTCTAAAATCTTTACAGGGGGAAAGTCAGAAATAATAAATATATGTGTAGGGCAGTCCAGCCCTCGAAGTTACTCTTCTTATCAACTGTTTGCAAGAATTTCCTTTGTGTTGTCTTGTCTAAGGAATTCAACATACTCTGTGCTGATCTTGCCAACCGTGGTGGAGAGGTCTTTGAGCAGGCAAGGCTTCCCTGGGAGGAAGAGCATCTCAGTCTTGTCTAGGTTGAATTTGTGATGGTGGGACAAAATCCAAGCTCAGATATCTACCATGCATGCAGAGATGCGTGTCACCACCTGGGTGTCAGAAGAAGAAAAGTAGTTGAGTATCATCCGTGTAGCAATCAAATGAGACACCATGTAAGGATATGACAGAGCCGAGTGACTTGATGCATAGAGAGAAGAGGATAGGGCCTAGAACCGAGCCCTGGGGGACACGAGTCATGAGAGTATGTGGTGCAGACACAAATCCTCTCCACATCACCAGGTAGGAGCGGCCTGCCAGGTAGAATGCAATCCAAGAGTTTGTAGAGCATGAGACTCCCACCCCTGAGAGGRTGGAGAGGAGCATCTGATGGTTCATGGTGTCAAAGGCAGCATATAGATCTAGGAGGATGAGAACAGAGGACTGGGAGTCAGCTTTGTCGGCGCGGAAAAACTCTGTGACACAGAGAAGGGCAGTCTCGGGTTGAGTGACCCATCTTGAAGCCAGACTGGTTAGGGTCAAGAAGATCGTTCTGAGAGAGATAGCAAGAGAGTTGGTCAGAGATAGCACGCTCAAGTGTTTCGGAAAGAAAAGAAAGGGATACCGGTCTGTAGTTTTAGACATCAGAGGAGTCGAGTGTTGGTTTCTTGAGGGGAGCAACTCAGACTGGTCTAATGTCYATTGCTCATGTTTCTTGGCCCAAGCAAGTCTCTCCTTCTTATTGGTGTCCCTTAGTAGTGGTTTTGTTGCAGCAATTCGACCAGGTGACTACTTTGAAGGATCTCAAATATAAAATATTTGTTTAACACCAAAAATATTTGTTTAAAACAAATGTTTGTTAAAAACATTTTGGGTTACTACATGATTCCATATGTGTTATTTCAWAGTTTTGATGTATTCACTATTATTCTACAATGTAGAAAATAGTCAAAATAAAGAAAAACCCTTGAATGAGTAGGTGTGCCCAAACTTTTGACTGGTACTGTAGCTGTTTTGCCATTTTGTTCAGGTATTTTATGATGTATCCACTGGATTTAGGGATACCTGGTGATTATCGAGGGAAAGAGTGATGGAAAGATTTTTCAAATACTKTGAGAAACTATTATCATACACAATAATAAATTAATAAATAAAAATGGATAAAAAAAACGGACTTCATGGACTTACGGTGTGAGGTGAAGAGAAGTTTAAGCTTATTAGTAGTGGTGAGTTAAGACAATCAGAAATCAGACAAATGGGCACTTTCCTACATTTGCCTGCAGCAGGCCAGTTAGCCTACTTCTAGCAGTGCTCAGGCACGCGTTCTGTCAACATTAAGAAGACAGAGAAACCAGACATGCTCATTGCTCACATGCAGCACTCTAAACAAAATACTATGAAAACATTTACAAAACTTGTAAATGATGGTATGAAATAAACCCAAACTTATTTCTCACAAGTGTAGCAGGTCGTGAACTCTGCAAACAACATTTCCACTGTCACGTTCTGACCTTTATTTCCTTTGTTTTCAGTCTTTGTGTGTCTGCACCAGATAGAACTGTTTCGGTTGTCACTTTTGTTGTTTTGTATTTTGAGTGTTCACCTTTATTAAAGTAAGATGAACAATTATCACGCTGCGCATTGGTCCTCCGATCCTTCTAACTTATCCTCCTCAGACGAGGAAGACGACAGCCGTTACATCCACTCTGAGAATGAGAACGGTAAATTACTCTAGATCTAATTAACCCATGCAATAACAGAAATGAATGTAACCAAATTACGTGGATTAATGGTAAATGTAATACTGGTGATGTTTGTAATGGGAATTTGATAAAAAATAAACAAAGGGCAAACAATTAACACCATAAAACAATGAATGCACAAGAATTTGCAGGAGACAGCTCAGAGCATTCTGGAGAGCTGAGTGCATGCATTCTGGAGAGAGACACCAATATCTTCACCACAGACCCCTACCCTTCTTCTTGTTTCAACATTTCAAATAATACTCAAGACACATTATCGTCACACATGTTTTAGATGCATTGCTTTTCACTGACAGCTGCATCTCAATAATCAGTTAGGCCTATTGCCACGCACGCTGCCCAAATTGCGGGCTTTCCAACTAGACATATAGGCCTACACGCTTGGGATTTTAAACAATCCACAACTTTACAATAAGGTAATGGTCCTCTGTGGCCATTTCATGCTCTCTGGTGAAGTATTTTTGAATGATTTTATATATTTATGTGTCGAAAGGGGTAATTATATAATTTTGGCAAATATATTTCAATTTATTTTAGGCTGCAGTGACATTTACCGAATCTTGTCGTATGCTTATATCCGGCCCATGTCCAGTCATACTCGGGATCTCAACGTSTGTCCCTCGACGTGTGTCCCTCAACATCATTCTCTCTCAGTTGCAGCATTCAAATTGTGGTCATCATGTGTGTCACGGCCGTCGTTGGAAGGAGACCAAGGTGCAGCGTGGTGAGCGTACATTTTCTTTTATTATTGTAAATGTCGCCAACAAAACAAGAAACGAAGAAACAACCGTGAAGCTTAACAGTGCTATAGTGCCACTAACAAARATAACTACCCACAAACACCAAAGGAAAAAAGGCTGCCTAAGTATGATTCCCAATCAGAGACAACGATAGACAGCTGTCCCTGATTGAGAACCATACCGGCCAAAACATAGAAATACAAAACATAGAAATAAAGAAACTAGAATGCCCACCCTAGTCACACCCTGGMCTAACCAAAATAGAGAATAAAAGCCTCTCTATGGCCAGGGCGTGACAATGTGTCTGTTAATCACAACATTAAAGAAAATGAGTGATCACAGAATTTCAACAAATTGAGCCATACACAAGCATTGAGTACAGCATTTTGTTGACAACATGGTGATTTACACTAGGTCTACTGTGTGTGAATGATGGCAGAATCGTACCCCAGCTGTAGACCCATTCGAGTGTGTGTGATCACTTAGACCTGCAAATCAACCGATACTGGGAAATTTGGAGACTTGGGATGCTTGCTCTATTCGTCCTAGCAGCTGACGCCTTGGCAGTAGTCAACAAGTTCAACTTCAACTTAAGAGTGGAGCATGCGTTATATATTAATACCATCTAAATACTCCCCCTCCCCTTTTGTTCCAGCCCAGCTCATACATGATTACAAATCATAGTCTATCGCTGTGATTTGTTATGCTGATTATTTATTTAAGTCAGGTGTTAGTGACATCTCTGAAACCTCTCAAAAAGACAGACCATAATGATACAGCTAGCTAGGGTAGCTACAAGTACTTGAAGTAGGCTACCCACCCCTCACCCACAGACACAAACAAACATTATCAAAAATACCTAGCTTCACCATCTAAGTTAGCTAGCTAGTTRGCAATCTATATTCATTTGTATGAGTATCTCAAGGATTGAAATGGCTAGATAAATAGACGGCTAATGTAACCATCTACTGTAGCCAGGCTAAACCATGAGCTAGCTAGCTAGATAACAGTATTGTGTCAATGTAAAACTTGCACAAGATAGTTCGCAGAATTGTCCAGAGATGAATCCAGAGATTCTTACCTTTGCTTCGATTTGGCAGTCTCGTCCATATCATCATGGCCCTGGTGAGTGACATGAAGCTTGAGACAGGCATTTATAGTTCTGTATGATAGTGATATTATTTMATATTTAACCTTTCCCTAAGAGCTCAAAACTTAAAAAAAAAAAAACAGTTTGGAACTTGTCACCAATGCTTGCAGTATATTCTAAAACATTTTACTTTGAAATGGCATAGATACTCTGAGAAAGACATAGTGAAAATGTCCTACTGCAGATCCTAATGAGATTAGCAGTGGCAGCCTCTGTGCTGAGCTGCATTGTTYTCTTGCCAGTCCTGCAATCTGAAAACTGTCACACGAGGGGCAGAGCATTCCTGGTGGGCTAGCCGTGGTCGAGAGGAAGCTGCCAGGGTTAATCTGACCAATTCTGCCATGTCAAACCCTTTGGAGTCCCACACAAGATTGGCCCTATTGTCCAGGGTTCAGTGCCATAGCGAATTCAGCCTAATGGAATCATTGGATGAAAATTGGATCAGACTAGAAGATGGGTTTCGAGGAAATATTGATAATCACTTTGGTTTTCTCACCTAGGGCGGGTAGGCCCATGGTGCCCAGTGAATCACATTTCCTATTATGTTTTCCACCTGGATCCATTATCAGTGGACAGCTTGTGATAGGATATGCTTCTGAGCTTTAAATCACTAGTGCTATTTWTTTCATTCTGTCATACCAGGTGTCTGATCTAGCTGTATGACATCCGAATAAGGCTTGGTGACACGTCTTTCTATTCACTTCCTTGGTTGGGGGAGTATGAAGTAAACATCTCAGGAGTTGCTGCTTGGAACCAGCAATGCACTCCTAACTCTGCTGCACATTGTGTGCCTGTGCTCATCAGAATATGGCTTCCAATGCCATGAATCTCAGAGGGTTACTAGTGAATACAAAATGTGGTCATTTTGAAAAGACAGATTGTGACAAATAATCATTTTCAGTGATTCATTTTCAAACCCAATTCAGAAATGACATTGATGTAGAATAAATGTGCTAATGCACTCTGCATAATACTTGTGGTCAGAGGTGGTCAGGAAAGGCACATTTATTATTACCAGAAGCATCCCATCTTCTTTCATTAGGCCCTGATTGGAAAAACCACAAGATATTTATGGCAATGCATCTAGAAATTCAGAGAGAGCTAAATGTAATACAACCCCGTTATTCAGAGACTCTATATTGCTGATCTACCATTACTTGGCATTCCTTCCAGAGGTATTGTAGTGGAAGAATGAGAGCAGGTGATACTCGTGACTGGTGACTTTCAGGCACTGAGGCACAGCGTGATGACTCAATCACCATTTATGACATGGTTTGGATGGCTGACCATCTGCGGACTATCATAGGGATCAAACACTATCTGTGGCAATCTCGAGGAAGAGACATGGTCGCATACACATATTTAGCAGATGTTATTGCGGGTGTAGCAAAATGCATGTGTCGTAGCTCCAACAGTGCAATAATATCTAACAATACACACAAATCTAAAAAGGAAAATAATGGAATTAAGAAATATATAAATATTAGGATGAGTACTGAGTATATATTTATATATATATATATATACACATTACCATTCAAAAGTTTGGGATCACTTAGAAATGTCCTTGTTTTTGAAAGAAAAGCCAATTTTTTGTCCATTAAAATAACATCAAACTGATCAGAAATCCGGTGTAGACATTGCAAGCCCGATATCGGTACACCTCTGACAACATCCAGCTCAAGTCCAGGGCGCGAAATTCAAAATCTATTTTTTTAAAATATTTAACTTTCACACATTAACAAGTCCAATACAGCATTTGAAAGATAAACATCTTGTCAATCCAGCCAACATGTCCGATTTTTTAATGTTTTACAGAGAAAACACCACATATATTTATGTTAGCTCACCACCAAATAAAAAAGAGACAGACATTTTTCACAGCACAAGTAGGATCCAAGTAGCATGCACAAGCCAACCTAACTAACCTAGAACCAACCTAAATAACCTAGAAAAAACTACATCAGATGACAGTCCTATAACATGTTACACAATAAATCTATGTTTTGTTAAAAAAAAAATCATATTTTAGCTATAAATCAGTTTTACATTACTGCTACCATCATAGCTACAGTCAGAAATCGCACGGGAGTAGCCAGAGAAAATACAGACACCAACGTCAACTACTAATTACACATCAGAAAACATTTCAGAAAAATATATGGTGGATAGCTAATGAAAGAGAAAGATCTTGTGAATACAGACAATATTTCCGATTTCTGAAGTGTTTTACAGCGAAAACACAATATATCGTATATTAGCTTACTCAATAGCTAACACACAGCAGCATTGATCTCAGTCAAACGCTAGCGATAGCACAGTTCGACAGATATATGAAAAAGCATCCCAATTGGGTTCTTATCTTTGTTGATTTTCCTCAGAATGTTCTCCAAAGGGTCCTTTGTTCAGAACCGTCTTCATTTGGACCCAGAACGAACGATGTCCCTCTTGAATTAGCAGGCACACTGGCCATGCCGTGCTAACCTCTCCGTCTTGACAAAATTCTTGCGTCGCATCACGTCTAAAGTCCAGAATAAATTTCAATAATATAATTAAAGTATATTGAAAAAACATACTTTAGGATGATATTGTGACATGTATCAAATAAAATCGAAGCCGGGTCATATTCATCTATAACGAGGGTTTTCCAGGAGCGCAGTCCAGTTCCTACTTCGCGCCCAGAAAAAAAAATAAAGTGCGCACTTCTCACTCCAAGATGTTGTTTTCAGTCCCTGACAGAGATAATCAAGTCATTTCTTCTCTCACTTCCGCATGACACCCAGGGGAAGGCGTGTGACGTGTTTCTACAGTCCTAAGTGCCAGGCTTTTATAGAGAGTATCTTGAAGAGAGACATAGCTTCTTGGAAATTTCACTTCCGGATAGAAAATGGGCTGTAAAAAGAGTTATGTTTACTTAGAGAAATAATTAAACCTGTTTTAGAAACTAGACAGTGTTTTCTATCCAATAGTAATAATAATATGCATATTGTATGAGTACGAGGCCGTTTGAAATGGCCACCTCTTTCCAGGTTACTCACTGCTGATACTCACTGCTGATATTTGAGCCATAACAGGTTAATGTTGTAAATGACTATTGTAGCTGGAAACAACAGTTTTTTATGGAATATCTACATAGATGTACAGAGGCCCATTATCAGCAACCATCACACCTGTGTTCCAATGGCACGTTGTGTTAGCTAATCCACGTTTATAATTTTAAAAGGCTAATTGATCATTAGAAAACAATAGTCTAAAGAAGAGGCCAGTTTTTTGCTTCTTAATCAGGACGACAGTTTTCAGCTGTGCTAATATAATTGCCAAAGGGTTTTCTAATGATCAATTAGCCTTTTATAATGATAAACTTGAATTAGCTAACACAACGTGCCATTGGAACACATGAGTGATGGTTGCTGATAATGGGCCTCTGTACCACATTTACATAAGTATTAGACCCTTTACATTTACATTTTAGTCATTTAGCAGACGCTCTTATCCAGAGCGACTTACAGTAGAGTGCATACATTTTATTACTTTTTCTTTATTTTTTTTTTTTTAAATACTGAGACAAGGTTATCCCTACCGGCCAAACCCTCCCTAACCCGGACGACGCTATGCCAATTGTGCGTCGCCCCACGGATCTCCCGGTTGCGGCCGGCTGCGACAGAGCCTGAGCGCGAACCCAGCCCAGCCTGGGCGCGAACCCAGAGACTCTGGTGGCGCAGCTAGCACTGCGATGCAGTGCCCTAGACCACTGCGCCACCCGGGAGACATGGGTGTACTTTACTCAGTACTTTGTTGAAGCACCATTGGCAGCAATTACAGCATCGAGTCTTCTTGGGTATGACGCTACAAGCTTGGCACACCTGTATTTTGGGAGTTTCACCCATTCTTCTCTGCAGATCCTCCCAAGCTCTGTCAGGTTGGATAGGGAGCGTCGCTGCACAGCTATTTTCACGTCTCTCCAGAGATGTTCGATCAGTACATTCAGAGACTTGTCCCGAAGCCACTCCTGCGTTGTCTTGGCTGTGTGCTTAGGGTTGTYGTCCTGTTGAAAGATGAACCTTCACCCCATTCTGAGGTCCTGAGTGCTCTGGAGCAGGTTTTCATCAAGGACCTCTCTGTACTTTGCTCCGTTCATCTTTGTGTCGATYCTGACTAGCCTCCAAGTCCCTGCCACTGAAAAACATCCCCACAGCATGATGCTGCCACCACAATGCTTCACCGTAGGGATGGTGCCAGGATTCCGCTTGGCATTCAGGCCAAAGAGTTCAATCTTGGTTTCGTCAGACCAGAGAATCTTGTTTCTCATGGTCTGAGAGACTTTAGGTGCCTTTTGGCAATCTCCAAGTGGGCTGTCATGTGCCTTTTACTAAGGAGTGGCTTCTGTCTGGCCCCTGAACCATAAAGGCCTGATTGGTGAAGTGCTGCAAAGATGGTTGTCCTTATGGAAGGTTCTTCCATCTCCACGGAGGAACTCTTGAACTCTGTCAGAGTGACCATCGGGTTCTTGGTCACCTCCCCGACCAAGGCCCTTCTCCCCCGATTAATCAGTTTGGCAGGTAGGCCAGCTCCAGAGCGCTCAGGACCTCAGACTGGGGCAAATGGTCACCTTCCAACTGGACAATGACTTTAAGCACACAGCTTAAGGAGTGGTTTTGGGACAAGTCTCTGAATGTCCTTGAAATAGCTGTGCAGCGACGCTCCCCATCCAACCTGACAAAGCTTGACGGCTCGTGTACACTAGCATCCTTGCCTACAGTTACCGTGTAGGGCAGTGCAAGGTTGGTTGACCAGGGCCATCTGGGACTGCCTCCTGGGGGAATTCAGGCGTGTGAAGGCCACCTGTGTCCTGCATAACTTCATGAGGATGGACACGAGGACCAGAAGGGGATCTGGAGCTCGCCGCCATGTGCCAGAGGAGAAGTCTGCTGCTCTGCAGGATGTTTCAAGGATGGGGTCCAACAAAGCAGCAAGAGAGGCAATCCGTGTGCGGGAGATCTTCACCTCCTACTTCTTCGAAGAGGGTGCTGTTCCCTGGCAACACCATAGACTACACTATGCAAAACCAAAGGCTCTTTTAAGAGCCATCCACATTGCAATAAGAGTATTATTCTATTTACTTAGCTATGTAGTTATTCAATTACCAGTTTCTCTACCTTTGGTTTCTAGTTCTCAGGTGAGGGTGCTGTTTAGGTAAGGGTGTGATATCTGTGCAAAAACAAAACAGGCTATTTTAAGTCACCCACACCATAACCCACACCTACACACACATGTATCAATCTGATTGATGAATTGTGTTGTGCAGTAAGCAGGCTCAGGTGTAAACTGTGGCTCCTTCCACCTTCAAAGAATAGGCAACAATGGAGAATAGTAAGACACATCATTATTTCTATAACTATGCTATATTATTTGTCCTCGTGTGTCTGTGCATGTTTTTCAGCATAAAGTACTCTGCAGCCACTTAGTGTGRACATCAGGTGAGGCCACACTCACAGATTCCTGTTGAACACTGTCGCTTTAACTACCTTATTTTCTCAATAACAGTCTCTGTCCTTCACTTCATCCCTCTCTCCCCTTCTCCCTAAATCCTCTAGGTTATATCAGCTGTGTCGGTGAACCCCTCCCGCATCTGAACTGGCTACATAGAGGGCACAGCATGATCAGAGGTGAGAGGTCACTTGGTCGGGTCAACAAGAAGTATTATACAGATGGAGATGTAGTAGTCGAAAGTTAATGATCCAAGGTCAGTTTTGCATTTCACCTCCTGATGATTATGTTGACTGACAGCGTTATAAAAAATATAAAAAAACACAAGGCTTAAACATGCTATCTCTCTCTCTCCATCTGTCTCTCGTCTGCAGGTATGTTTTGATGTGAGAGAGGATGCCAACCCCCAGTCCTGTCATCGCCACCTCACGAAGGTTCTTAAGATAACCTGGGAGCCAAAGACTGTTTAGGAGACACCACTAGAGACTCTATTATGTAATTGTGATGAACTGAGAGAATATTAGGGTAGCAGTTTTCCCTGCTCCTCTGTTCTAACCTCTTTGCCTTTTACACCTCTCTCGCCACCTCCTCTTTCTTCCTCTGTTTATATAATGCACACKAGATGTGCATTGAAGTACAGATTGAACTTGTATTTATAATATAATATTACAATTATAATATTTATTATGCATGTATTATGTATTTAGAACACTTGCAGAATTAACTTCTTTCAATAAAGCGTTTCACATTCTCTACTGGTGGAAATTAAATCTATAATTTGATTAAATACTACACCTATCCAGTGTTTATTAGATCAATGCAGATGAAGGAAATTAGATATTGAGATTAACCAGTTTTAGAGTATTTACATGATGCATAGGAATTGTATGGTACTGTTTTTTTTATTGTATTTCAGTGTAAATGAATTACAAATCAACCATAGTTACAATGTGTTTTATTTTTATTTTTAATTTCACCTTTATTTAACCAGTTAAGCCAGTTGAGAACAAGTTCTAATTTACAACTGCCACCTGGCCAAGATAAAGCAAAGCAGTGTGACACAAACAACACAGAGTTACAAATGGGATAAACAAACATACAGTCAATAACACAATATAAATATATATATACAGTATGTGCAAATGTAGTAAGATTAGGGAGTGTTGGATTCAGGCTAAACTTTGAACATTGAGATATTAAATGCATGATAGAGTGTTGGAGGTTATTTTGTAAATGACATCACCGAAGTCAAGGATCGTTTTACGACGGTATGTTTGGCAGCATTAGTGAAGGATGCGTTGTTGCGAAATAGGAAGCCGATTCTAGATTTAATGTTGGATTGGAGATGCTTAATGTGAGTCTGGAAGGAGAGTTTACAGTCGAACCARACACCTAGGTATTTGTAGTTGTCCACATATTCTAAGTCAGAACCGTCCAGAGTAGTGATGCTAGACGGGCGGGCGGGTGCGGGCAGCGATCAGTTGAAGAGCACGCATTTAGTTGTACTTGCATTTAAGAGCAGTTGGAGGCCACGGAAGGAGAGTTGTATGGCATTGAAGCTCGTCTGAGGTTAGTTAACACAGTGTCAAAAGAAGTGCCAGAAGTATGCAGAATGGTGTCGTCTGCGTAGAGGTGGATCAGAGAATCACCAGCAGCAAGAGCGACATCATTGATGTATACAGAGAAAAGTGTCAGCCCGAGAATTGAACCCTGTGGCACAGAGACTGCCAGAGGTCCAGACAACAGGCCCTCCAATTTGACACACCTGAACTCTATCTGAGAAGTAGTTGATGAACCAGGCGAGGCAGTCATTTGAGAAACCAAGGCTGTTGAGTCTGCCGATAAGAATGTGGGGATTGTCGAAAGCCTTGCCCAGATCGATGAAGACGGCTGCACAGTATTGTCTTTTATCGATGGCGGTTATGATATCATTTAAGACCTTGAGCGTGGCTGAGGTGCACCTATGACTAGCTCAGAAACCAGATTGCAATAGTGGAGAAGGTAAGGTGGGGTTCGAAATGGTGGGTGATCTGTTTGTTAACTTGGCTTTCGAAGATTTTAGAAAGGCAGGGCAGGATGGATATAGGTCTATAACAATTTGGGTCTAGAGTGTCTCCCCCTTTGAAGAGGGGGATGACCGCGGCAGCTTTCCAATCTTTGGGGATCTCATAGACGATACGAAAGAGAGGTTGAACAGGCTAGTAATAGGGTTTGCCAACAATTACGGCTGATCATTTTAGAAAGAGAGTGTCCAGATTGTCTAGCCCTGCTGATTTGTAGGGATCCAGATTTTGCAGATCTTTCAGAACATCAGCTGTCTGGATTTGGGTGAAGGAGAAGCGGGGGGAGGTTGGGCAAGTTGCTGTAGGGGGTGCAGGGGTGTTGACCAAGAAGGGGTGGCCAGGTGGAAAGCATGGCCAGCCGTAGAAAAATGCTTACTGAAATATCCAATTATTGTGGATTTATAGGTGGTGACAGTGTTTCCTAGCCTCAGTGCAGTGGGCAGCTGGGAGGAGGTGCTCTTATTTCTCCGTGGACTTTAGTGTACCAAAACTTTGGGAATTAGTGCTACAGGATGCAAATTTCTATTTGAAAAAACTAGCCTTAGCTTGGTTCCTGACTTCCCTGAAAGTTGTATATCATGGGGGCTATTCGATGCTAATGCCAAAAACCACAGGATGTTTTTGTGACTGGTCAAGGGCAGTCAAGTCTGGGGTGAACCAAGGGCTATATCTGTTCTTCATTCTACATTTTTTGAATGGGGCATGCTTAATTAAGATGGTGAGGAACAGCACTTTTAAAGAGCAACCAGGCATCCTCTACTGACTGGATGAGGTCAATATCCTTCTAGGATACCCGGGCCAGGTCGATTAGAAAGGCCTGCTCGCTGAAGTGTTTTAGGGAGCATTTGACAGTGATGAGGGGTGGTCTTGACCACGGTTTGACCACGGACCCATTACGGATGCAGGCAATGAGGCAGAGATCGCTGAGATCCTGGTTGAAGAGGTGTATTTAGAGGGAAAGTGGGTCAGGATGATATCTAAGAGGTTGCCCATGGTTACGGATTTGGGGTTTTACCTGGTAGGTTCCTTGATAATTTGTATGAGATTGAGGGCATCTACACTCTAGTCATGGCTCATCCTACATAACTACTGCTGTACACATATTTTCTATTAATTTACTGTCCAAACTGTGTATACACACCATGTATATTCAGTGCCAGTCAAAAGTTTTAGAACACCTAGTCATTCAAGGGTTTTTCTTTATTTTTACTATGTTCTACATTGTAGAATAATAGTGAAGACATCAAAACTATGAAATAACACATATGGAATCATGTGATCACCAAATCAGTGTTAAACAAATCAAAATATATTTTATATTTGAGATTCTTCAAAAAGACACCGTTTGCCTTGATGACAGCTTTTCACACTCTTGGCATTCTCTCAACCAGCTTCATGAGGTAGTCACCTGGAATGCATTTCAATTAACAGRAGTGCCTTGTTAAAAGTTAATTTGTGGAATTTCTTTCCTTCTAATGCTTTTGAGACAATCACTTGTGTTTTGACAAGGTACGGGGGTTATACAGAAGATAGCCCTATTTGGTACAAGACCAAGTCCATATTATGGCAAGAACAGCTTAAATAAGCAAAGAGAAACGACAGTCCATCATTACATTAAGACATGAAGGTCAGTCAATACGGAAAATTWCAAGAACTTTGTAAGTTTCTTCAAAGTGCAGCTGCAAAAACCATCAAGTGCTATGATAAAACTGGCTCTCATGCGGACCGCCACAGGAATGGAAGACCCAGAGTTAACTCTGCTTCAGAGGGTAAGTTCATTAGAGTTACCAACCTCAGAAATTGCAGCCCAAATAAATGCTTCACAGAGTTCAAGTAACAGACAAATCTCAACATCAACTGTTCAGAGGGGACTATGTGATTCAGGCCTTCATGGTTGAACTGCTGCAAAGTAACAACTGCTAAAGGACACCAATAAGAAGGAGAGACTTACTTGGGCCAAGAAACACAAGCAATGGACATTAGACAGGTGGAAATTTGTCCTTTGGTCTGGAGTCCAAATTGGAGATTTTGGTTTCAACCTCAGTGTATTTGTGAGACGCGGTGTGGGTGAACAGATGATCTCCACATGTGTATTACCCACTGTAAATCATGGAGGAGGTGTTATGGTGTGATGGTGTTTTGGAGGTGACACTGTCTGTGATTTATTTAGAATTCAAGAAACGCTTGAAAGCATTCTGCTGCGATATGCCATCCCATCTGGTTTGGGCTTAGTGGGACTATCATTTGTTTTTCAACAGGACAATGACCCAACACACCTCCAGGCTGTGTAAGGGCTATTTGAACAAGAAGGACAGTGATGGTTGGCTGCATCAGATGACCTTGCCTCCACAATCACCCGAGCTCAAACCAATTGAGATGGTTTTGGATGAGTTGGACCGCAGAGTGTAGGAAAAGCAGCCAACAAGTGGTCAGCATATGTGGGAACTCCTTCAAGACTGTTGGAAAAGCATTCCAGGTGAAGCTGGTTGAGAGAATGCCAARAGTGTGCAGAGCYGTCATCAATGCAAAGGGTGAATTTGAAGAATCTAAAATAAAAAATATATTTAGATTTGTTTAACACTTTTTTGGTTATTACATGATTCCATATGTGTTATTTCATAGTTTTGATGTCTTYGCTATTATTCTACAATGTAGAAAATAGTAAAAATAAAGAAAAACACTTGAATGAGTAGGTGTTCTAAAACTTTTGACCGGTAGTGTATCTTAGATTGTAGGACGGCCGGAGTGTTAAGCATATAACAAGCGGCAACGGTGAGACTTGTTTCTGGAAGGGTGGATTTTTAAAAGTAGAAGCTTGAATTGTTGGGGCACAGACCTGGATAGTATGACAGAACTCTGCAGTAGATTGCAACTCCGCCCCCTTTGGCAGTTCTATCTTGTCGGAAAATGTTGTAGTTGGTGATGGAAATGTCAGGGTTTTTTGTGGCCTTCCTAAGCCAGGATTCAGACACGGCTAGGACATCAGGGTTGGCGGAGTGTGCTAAAGCAGTGAATAAAACAAACTTAGGGAAGAGGCTTCTAATGTTCATGCATGAAACCAAGGCTTTTACGGTTACAGAAGTCAACAAATGAGAGTGTCAGGGGAATTGGAGCGGTGCTGGGGGCTGCAGGGCCTGGGTTAACCTCTACATCACCAGAGGAACAGAGGAGGAGTAGGATAAGGGTAAGGCTAAAGGCTATAAGAACTGGTCGTCTAGTGCATTCGGAACAGATAGTAAAAGGAGCAGATTCCTGGGCGTGGAAGAATAGATTCAAGGCATAATGTACAGACAAGGGTGTGGTRGGATGTGAGTACAGTGGAGATAAACCTAGGCATTGAGTGACAATGAGAGAGGTTTTGTCTCTTGAAGCACCAGTTAAGCCAGGTGAGGTCACCGCATGTGTGGGGGGTGGAACAAAAGAGCTATCTAAGAATATTGGGCAGGGCTAGGGACTCTACAGTGAAATAAGACAATAATCACTAACCAGAACAGCAATAGACAAGGCATATTGACATTAGGGAGAGGCATGTGTAGCCGAGTGATCATAGGGTCCAACGAGTAGCAATAGATGAGTCAGGGAGCCGATTCAGTAGTCGCTACTACGTTAGGCGAGCTGGAGACAAGGCGATTCAGACAGCTAGCGGGCCGGGGATACCAGATGGGCCTCCGGTGACGTCGCAATGGAAGAGCCTGTTGAAACCACCTCAGACGGTTACGTCGGCAGACCAGTCGTGATGGATCGGCGGGGCTCCGTGTCGTCAGTAAAGGGTCCTGGCCAATTGGAAAAAGAGGTATTGTAGCCCAAGAATTGGCTGGTGGRCCTCTTTGGCTAACCGGGAGATGGGCCTAGCTCAAGGCTAGCTCCATGCTAACTGGTGCTTGCTTCGGGACAGCGATGTTAGCCAGGAGTAGCCACTCGGATTGCAGCTAGCTAGCTGCGATGATCCAGTGTAACGGTTCAGAGCTTGCGGTAGGAATCCTGAGATGTAGTAGAGAAAAAGCAGTCCGATATGCTCTGGGTTGATATCGCTGTGCAGACTGGCAGATAGTGACTGAGCTGAGGCTGGCTGATTTCTAAGTTAATGGTGAAGACCGCTAGCAGTGGCTAACTGACTACTAGGTAGTAGCTAGTTAGCTAGCTCCTGATAGGGGTTCCRGTTCTAAAGTATAAAAATAGCAGATCCGTACCACATTGGGTGAGGTGGGTTGCAGGAAAGTATATTCAGTCAGTAGATGGAAAGTGAGATTAAAATATATACGAAATATATACGTAAAGAACGAGGGAAAACGATATTTACACGGGACARGACGGGACAAGACAAAACACACGTCCGACTGCYACGCCATCTTGGAGAGCGATGTGTCGTAGCTGAATCAGAATTAGTTAGGTAACATAGATAAATAAGATGTTTTATCTACTTTCATAATATGCTTATGTGAGATACTTGTCATTWGAAATGTCTCTTTTTGGACTATACTGTCGGCAGTTGCATTTTCCTTTCTTCTCTAGGGAAAAGTCACTTGGGGCCCAGAGAGGGGAGAGGTCAGGCTTGTCTTTTACATGTCTGGTAATTTGCAGAATATCAGAATGGAACATTGTCTGCATATGTGAACAGGTTTGAACATTGTCTTCATATGTGAATGTATCTGTTAAACAGTGTGAAGGGCTCCACAATGTCTGTACTCCAGTCACTCCCTCCTTTTCCCATTGGGGGGAGGAGTATGGCAGTGTCTGGAACCATTGTATGTTGCTGGAACCATTGTATGTTCCATGATGTTGCATGAATCTTGAGATAGTATATGACCTAGAACTCACTCCCCTCAGGGAGCTTGTCCAGGGGTGGGGTGTATTTTAGATGGGAGGATCTAGAATTGACAATTGATATATGCCATTGGATGAGGTAAAGTTTTGGTACTATGAAGTACCAAGAACGAGATTAGAACCTCGTCTTAGAGAGCAAACTGAACGATAATTTATAGCTAATGCTATCTGGCTATGGGATACTCCTCTCTCAAGTAAAAGGCCCTTTGTGAAGTTCCTAAGATCTGTGGTTCGTCATGTGAGTTGAGAGGGGTGTATCTTGGCTATAAAAGATACTAAGTATTATTTTGTAAGCACTCTCAGAATTCATTTATAGACACTGAATTGATCTGAGAGTCAAAGGGTTATGGTGAAGCTCATTTGATTAAAGATGAAGTTTAAATATAACTCTGACTTGTGTTTGGTTTGTAAACTCTCCTCATTTAGTATTACAGGAAATTACCACGACAGATGTCTTCACTATTATTCTACAATGTAGAAAATAGTCAAAATAAAGACAAACCCTTGAATGAGTAGGTGTTTAAAACTTTTGACCGGAAGTGTACATTCACACAAATGGATACAGATAAAGTACAGCATCTCTATCACGAGTTATCAACAAGAAAACGAGCCTATCTAGCCAACATGACAGTGTAGAAATGATGACAATTTACATCACAGGAATGATGCAACTAAACATATACACACAATCCTAGAGTCCATATAGCTCATGCTAGGGTCTATTTTTCTCCACTTCCTGTCTGACTGATGTGCCCAAAGTAAACTGCCTGTTACTCAGGCCCAGAAGCCAGGATATGCATATAGTTGGTACCATTGGATAGAAAACACTTAGAAGGTTGTAGAAATGTTAAAATAATGTATGAGACTATAACACCATTGATATGGTAGGAGAAAATCCAAAGAAAAACCAACCGGGGGGAAAAAATGGAAAGCTAATGGTCCTATGCAATTCCAGCTCCCAGATTGCAATTCCTATGGTTTCCATTAGATGTCAACTGTCTTTGTTCAAGGTTTCAGGCTTGTTTCTTCCCAAACGAGGAAGAATTTAGAGTTTTGGTACTGGGAGTCAGAGTTGGAAATCAGTCTGTGCGTGCGCGATTAAGAGGGCGTGCACAAGCTAATTTAGCTTTTCTATTGAACATACTTCTTTGCGTATGAAATATTATAGTTTAATTACATTTTAGGGTACCTGAGGATTACATAGAAACATATTTTGACTTGTTTTAACAAAGTTTAGCGGTAGCTTTTTGGATTCCTTTCTCTGCATGTTTAACGAGTGGATTACTCAAATCGATGGTGCCAACTAAACAGACTTTTTGGGATATAAATAAGGATTTTATCTAACAAAACAATCATGCATGTTGTTGCTGGGACCCTTGGGATTGCAAATCAGTAAGATCGCTCAGATAGTTCTGACAGGAAATAGCTCTAAACCGAAAGATAGCAAATKAAAAGCTACAGTACCCAAATTCTCCACTAGATGACAACATAGGACAATATAATACTTTTACAGAAGTACAGCTATTCTGAACACTCCTTGCTTAGCATAATGACCTTTTATGTCACTATGTTTATTTTTGGTGGAGGGTGCCCTGTCTCCTGACTTTTCACATCCATTTTCCTGACTTTGTTGTCACCGTTTGATACAGTTTTGACGATGAGTCATACAGGCCATTCGTTTTGGTGGACTTGTGTCTTTTAGTAAGATGACATCTCCAACTTGCAGGTTAGGCTTGCCAACTTAACATTTTCTGCGTGTCACCAGGTATTCTTGTCTCCATCTTTTCCAGAATGTGTCTGCTAGGCTCTGAACTTGTTTCCTTCCATTGCTTGCTGTAGAGATTTTTGAGGTTGACGTCTCCTGGGGGTGCTGTTGTAGTTTCAATCKTTTGTGTCAGAAGCATTGCAGGTGTAAGAACTGCTGACATCTCTGGATCCATGGACACTGGAACTATGGGTCGAGCGATCATGATTGATTTGACTTCAGCCATGAGTGTGTGAGACGGATAGAACTAACTTCCAGAAGCGTGGCATCCAGAATGCGACGAGCGATTCCAATCATCCTCTCCCAAGCTCCTCCCATATGTGAAAATCCACGTGCATCCTTGGTCTCGAAGGTAAGTACTCATCTCTGAGTCATCTGTTCTTATTTTCAGCTCTTTGCAGGCACCGATGAAGTTTGTTCCACAATCCGAGCGTAGCTGCTTTTCAGGTCCTCGGATAGAGAAGAATCTTCTCAAAGCTTCGATGTGTACCGCTCTTTTACTCATGCAGAAGAACAGGACGGCCCAGCTTTAACTTTCAGCACTGCCTTCTCTGGTCCTATGAGAGGTGATGCTCCAGGGTCCAATGATGTCCTGTCCAACATGAGTGAAGGGAGGATCAGAGGCAAGTCTGTCTCCAGGTAAGTCTGACATATTTTGCTCATCCAGTTTTCCTTTAAGTGTTCTGCATATCACACACTTATGAATTACTTCCAATGATYCACAATCCAGCTGACCGGACTGCGTCTTCAGTGAAGTGACAACCCTGATGTGCAACTTGCTCGTGGTATTGCCTCACCAACAGAGTGGTGACATGGTGGTTCTTGGGCATGATGACAGGGTGTTTCTCTTCCCATGACATATCAGCTGCTGCTGTGCGACCTCTGATTCTTAGCAACCCGTCCGTATCGATGACAGAGTCCAGCTTGTTTAGTGGACTGTGTTTGGTGACCTCTTCTCTTTTGGTGAGGCACTTGATTTCTTCTTTGAAGACTTTTTGCTGTACGCATCTGATGATGGTGGTTTTGGCTTGTTTAAGATGGTAGCCTTTGTCACTGTCTGGAGCCCTGGAGAAGGATTTGGCCATTTGGAGTCGTTTTGTGATTGCTTGGGTGAGCAACTTCCAGCTGGAGAACAGTTCAAACCTGTGTGAGCCAAAAAGGACTTCAGTAGCTTCGGTAGTGAAGGTTGTGACTTGCAGTTGGATCTCTGTGTCAGTATCTGATCCCAAAAGTTTGAAAGTTTCTGACTGAGTAGTCTCTTCTCTCTCTMTCTTTGTTAGGAAGGGTGGGCCTGAGAACCAGGTGGTGTGTTTGAGGACGGCTGCTGGCACAGGCCTAGTTCCACGATCTGCTGGATTTTTCTCTGTACTGACGTGGTGCCACTGGTCTGGCTGTGTGGACTTCCTTATGCGAATTACTCTGTTTGACACATAGAYGTAGAATMTTCTTGAGGTGTTGTGAATATATCCTAGCATAATCTTGCTGCCTGTGTAGAACTTCACTTCATGAATCTCAATGTCCATCTTATCAATGATCAGTTCTGTCATCTCAACTGCTAAGACAATGGCACAAAGCTCTAGGCGTGGAACAGTGTGAGCAGAACGTGGAGCCAGTTTGGAATTTCCCATAATGAACCCAACATGACTTTTTCCTTTGACATCAGCCATTCTTAGGTAGGCTACAGCTGATATGGCCATATCTGAGAAAATGCACAGTTCTCTTCACTGCGTGGAAGAATCCAATCCGAGATGACGTAGCAGTCAGATGTTTTTTGTCTTCGTCTTGTCCCGTGTATATATCTTTATATATATMTTTTTATATCATTTTTCTTCGCATATATTTTTWAAATATTTTTCTTAACCCCAACTTCAACATACTCTCCTGCAACCCGCCTCACCCAATGTGGTATGGATCTGCTATTTTCTTTACCTCAGAACCGGAACCCCCAACAGAAGCTAGCCAGCTAACTAACTACTAGCTAGTAGTCAGCTAGCCACTGCTAGCGGTCATCAGCTAACCTTTAGCCAGGACAACTCCTGCCAGTCTGTACAGCGTGTTTCAACCCAGAGCTTATCGCGACTCCTTTTCTCCCATATTCACCTGTTTTATTCCTCACCGCAATCTCCGAACCTCCTTCCACCTGGATGTTGCAAGCTAGCTAAGCTGCATATCCGTTTGGGCTTCTCCTGGGCTAACGTCCCATGTCGCCGAAGCAACACCAATTAGCCTGGAGCTACCTATGCCTAGACTCGTCTCCCGCTAGCTAGAGGACATCAGCCACTCCTTGGCTACAATACCTAATTTTGCCAATTGGCCTTGACCCCTTTTATTGCCCGATCTACCGACGCCTCCCGACTCCAGTCACGACTGGCTACTGACGTAAGTCCCCACTGTAACCTGTAAGCCCTGTGGCTACAGGGGTCCAAACATCCTCGCGTACGAATATTGATGTTCTTTCGTCTTTGCGCATAGACGAACCCTGCGAAGGCCCATCTCTACCCGACTAGCTCTGCAGCGGCCCACTCTAGACTTATCCAGCGAATGCATACCGGACTGTAGCTGTAGTGGGTCCATCAGTCAATTTCTTTGGCCTATTCTATTTAATATTTTTGCCAATTGGCCTGGCCCTTTCACTACCACGGACACCCTGCTGATCTCCACCACTCTCGTACTGGCTCTCCTATTCGTATACCGCCATTGTAGGGCCTACACAACAACTTCTTCCATCGCGACGTTCCCCTGGATGCGCATCTCTCTT
>NC_036858.1:54318714-54319609 GCF_002910315.2 Salvelinus sp. IW2-2015
GATTGCCTCTCCCTAATGTCAATATGCCTTGTCCATTGCTGTTTTGGTTAATGATTATTGTCTCACTGTAGAGTCTCCAGCCCTGCTCAATATGCCTCAGCTAACYCTCTTGTCCCACCCCCCACACATGCGGTGATCTCACCTGGTTTATTGATGTCTCTAGAGACAATACCTCTCTCATCGTCACTCAATGCCTAGGGTTACCTCAACTGTATTCACATCCTRCCATRCCTTTGTCCGTACATTATGCATTGAATCTATTCTACCGTGCCCAGAAACCTGCTCCTTTTACTCTCTGTMCCGAACGTACATGACGACCAGTTCTTATAGCCCTTAGCCATACCCTTATCCTACTCCTCCTCTGGTGATGTAGAGTTTAATCCAGGCCCTGCAGTGCCTAGCTCCACTCCCATTCCCCAGGCCCTCTCATTTGTTGACTTCTGTAATCGTAAAAGCCTTGRTTTCGTGTATGTTAACATTAGAAGCCTCCTCCCTMAGTACGTTTTATTCATTGCTTTAGCACACTCTGCCAACCCTGATGTCCTGGCTGTGTCTGAATCCTGGCTTAGGAAGGCCACCAAAAACCCTGATATTTCCATCCCTAACTATAACATTTTCCGACAAGATAGAACTGCCAAAGGGGGCGGGGTTGCAATCTACTGCAGAGATAGCCTGCAGAATTGTGTCTTACTATCCAGGTCTGTGCCCAAACAATTTGATCTTCTACTTTTAAAAATCCACCTTTCCAGAAACAAGTCTCTCACCGTTGCCACCTGCTATAGACCACCTACTGCCCCCACCTGTGCCCTGGACACCATATGTGAATTGATTGCCCCCCATCTATCTTCAGAGCTCGTGCTGTTAGGTGACCTAAACTGGGACATGCTTAACACCC
>NC_036858.1:54320196-54324703 GCF_002910315.2 Salvelinus sp. IW2-2015
AAAGCAAAGGCTAGCTTTTTCAAACAGAAATTAATTTGCATCCCGCAGCACAAACTCCAAAAAGTTCTGGGACACAGTAAAGTCCATGGAGAATAAGAGCACCTCCTCCCAGCTGCCCACTGCACTGAGGCTAGGAAACACTGTCACCACCGATAAATCCACAATAATTGGATATTTCAATAAGCATTTTTCTACGGCTGGCCATGCTTTCCACCTGGCCACCCCTTCCCTGGTCAACACCCCTGYACCCCCACAGCAACTTGCCCAAGCCTCCCCCATTTCTCCTTCACCCAAATCCAGACATCTCTTTCTCTTCTGGTAGAGGGGTGTCCCATTCACATTGTTCGTGTTCTTCTTGTGAACGGCTTCTCTTCTCGGGATACACGAAAGGTGAAGCTGTCTGTTTCCAGATTCCAACTGATGCCTAAGCTTCGCTGAAGAGGTAGTGGATCTACCCCTACTTTTGTGCAATCCTCTGRAAGAAATGCTTCCATGACTTTACTGCTGTAGGAGGCTATCTCGTGCAGCCCCCCAGTTTCACCTTATACCGGAGCCTGTGAATGTATATTTTTATCCTACAAATGGATGAAACTGAGGGGGCACGTGCCCCTTCTGTTTCAATGGGAAGGACACCTCTGAGTTTAGTTTCTTGTGCTCTATCACCAGATCATCAAACAGTCATTGCATCTGTATGTGAATATTAGCGTATCTCTTTGAGGAGTTAAAATTACCGGTGCTGCTCTAAAGCTCACTTCATAAATTATGGTCAAATACAATTATTTACTCAAGGTGCTTTTTAATCAATCATGCCAGCGCACATGTAATGCATATTTCATCAAGCTTTTCTCTGTGATTCTAAGGATTACAAGAGTGGATGATCTAAAAAATAAAGTGGTATGCAATACCCTGTAGTGGAGTCATATTGATTTTAACCAGGGCTGGGTTGTGCTATTTCCTTGAACTATTGCTTGCTTCCGCATAACACCGATAAGGAAAGCTTGAAGGGGGAAAAGTCCTTCCCCAAGATCTGTTCAAGGTAACCTGAATCAAGCTGTCAATGGAGTCAATGGAGAATTATCTGCATTGAGATGTTAATCCTTCTGACAACGCAGTGCTAGTTATGCCTCATAACTTTAGGAAGTACATTCTGTCCCCATCAGTTTACAAAGAGAGCTAAAGCTGCAGAGTCATGAAAGTATGACGGATTCTTCTTTGACTAAAGACCCACAAACAAGAAGCAGCAGTTCTCACAAGTCCAGGCCGACCATTTTCAAGGGCATATTGTCCAAGAATGTTAACACATAAAGTAATCACAGGCGATGATTCAGAGAGGAACAAGTAATGGAAATGGAATTTACAGTTTGGCCCAGTATATCACACAGGAGAGCTATCGGGGAATGGAAACTCCAGTGCACGACTGATCCCTGCAAGTTTTTCCAAACTCACATGAGTCACTGTCCTGTAAAAAATGGAGGCCTTCCATCACTTGTCTCTGACATGCTGCCTGTGCTTCTTGCCATTATCTTCCACTTAGCCTCCAGGAAGCTGGCAAATACACAATTAAGTCCAACCGTTGCCCTCCTTGCCTGTCAATGCCACAGCATTTCCACATGACTTCTCCACTTGATTTGGAGTCGATGAAAAGCGATGACCTCTGGGAATTCCAATCCCTGCCTTTCCCACCAAACAGCCCCACAATTTACAGTGCCTTGCAAAATTCTTCAGACCCCTTGGATTTCTTCAGATTTTATTGTGTTACAAATTGGGATTAAAATGTATTTAATGTTCATTTTTTGTCAACAATCTACACAAAATACTATGTAATGTCAAAGTGGAAGAAATATGAAAAATGTTTTTAAGATGAATACAAATTAAATAACTAAAACATAGTTGTTGCAAAAGTATTCAGCTCACTGAGTCAATACATGTTATGAACACCTTTGGCATTCTTAGGTAAGTCCATAAGAGTTTGGCCTTGTGTAGTAGGTTATTGTCCTACTGAAAGGTGAATTCTTCTCCCAATCTCTTATGTTAAGGAGACTGGAACAGGTTTTCCTCTAGGATTGTGCCTGTGCTTAGCTCCATTCCGTTTCTTTTTATCCTGAAAACCTCCCCAGTATTTTCTGATGTCAAGCATACTCATACCATGACGCAACCACCACCATGCTTGAAAATAAGGAGGCAGTTACTCAGTGATGTGTTGTGTTGGATTTGCCCCGAACATAAGGTTTTGCATTTACTGTAGGCCAAAAAGTGTATTGCTTTGCTGTAATTTTTTGCAGTTTTACTTTAGTGCTTTGTTGCATACAAGATGCTTGTTTTGTAATATTTTTATTCTGTAGTCTTCTTTCACTCAATGTTATTGATCCATCCTCAGTTTTCTCCCATCACAGCCATTGAACTCTGGTCTTTGTAGTTGAATCTGTGCTTGATATTCAATACTTGACTGAGGGGCTTTACAGATGTTGTATGTATTGGGGACAGAGGAAAGATTAGTCATACATTTGTTTTTTTTAAATACAACATTCATTGAACTAGGCAAGTCAGTTAAGAACAAAATTCTTATTTACAATGACGGACTACCCCAGACGACACTGGGCTAATTGTGCGCCGCCGATGGGACTCCAATCACGTCCGGATGTGATGCAGCCTGGATTCAAACCAGGGACTGCATTGACGCCTCTTGCACTAGATACAGTGCCTTAGACCGCTGCACCACTCTTCCACTTGACATGAGGAGGATTCTTTGCATATTGTTGACAAAAAAAAAAGTACAATTAAATCCCCTTTAATCCCACTTTGTAACACAATAAAATGTGAAGAAATGCAAGGGGTCTGAATAGTTTTGCAAAGGCACTGTATATGCTGCATCATTTTAAAAAATATTTTCAAAAATTCTTGACGTTACCTTACCAAAAATCATGTCAACTCCTATTATGTCATTCGGCCAAATTTTACTCCTGAACTAATTTTTGGCTTTCCAAAACCAAAGGGGCTGAATAAACTTATGCAATGACTATACTTTTGATTTTGCATTTTTCTTCCACTTGGACATTGCAGAGCATGTTTTGTATATTGTGACAAAAAGTACATTAAATCCCTTTTAATCCCACTTTATAACACAATAAAATGTGAAGAAATCCAAGGGGTCTGAATAGTTTTGCAAGGCACTGTATATGCTGGCATCATTTAAAAAATGCTTGACGTACCTTACCATCCTTACTTACCAATGATTTGTGTATTAAAATGTTGACAACAGTGCATTGGTTTTTTACTTGGAGATTATAGCATCCTCAATACAATATGAATGACCTCAGAAACAGGTTTGGATGTCAATTGGTTGTATGGTTTAGGTTTTCTAAAGTCCAGGCCCTTTGTTCAGTTGCAAAACTGATCAGTACTCCTACTCTGAGACGTTTTATGAATACAGGCCCTGCTCAGGCTATCCAGTAACTACTTTGGTGTCAGACCATGTTGCTTGCTTGGGGTAGACAAACAGCACAGATCTTCAAATGGACAAGTTTGGTAATGTTTTTTTTTACAAATAAACACTGGGCTTTAGAAAACTAATTTTTGGGAGCAAACATCAAGTTTTTGCTGACACAAAAGGCAATCATTACATAGCAGTTTTGCTAATTGTACCCTGCAGCTACTAAGCCATACTTTGTAAGTGTCACTTTGGCTGTGGTTACAGATCTGTGCTTCGGGTGTAGGAACGGATTTGGTACTGACTGATCATGTAATGTGTCTGAAAACCTCTCTAGGTTGGAGTGTAGACCAGACTGGGAAGTGGGGTTCTCTGTATAACACACCAGACACCTTCAATTGCCTCAGGGCTTTTCCCCTGTCTACTTTGTGTGCACTCAAGCGTTTTGGCATGTTTCAGGGCTCCCCTTGTGTGCCTGTTGCCACTTCTCTCTCAGCTCTCTTGCCTCCAGGTCCTCCTCAGCACTCTTGCCTCCAGGTCCTCCTCAGCACTCTTGCCTCCAGGTCCTCCTCCCTACAAGTTGAGGCCCCTCTGCTCCCTAGAAAAACACTTCTCTAGCCAAACCTCCAGCCAGAATATTACAAGACTGATGATATTTCAAATCAAATATCAAATCAAATCAAATCTTATTGGTCACATACACATGGTTAGCAGATGTTAATGGGAGTGTAGCGAAATGCTTGTGCTTCTAATTCCGACAGGGCAGTAATATCTAACAAGTAATCTAACCATTCCCCAACAACTACCTAATACAAACAAATCTTAAGCGGTGAATGAGAATATGTACATATAAGTATATGGATGAGCGATGGCCGAGCAGCATAGGCAAGGTGCAATAGATGGTATAGAGTACAGTATATACATGTGATATGAGTAACGTAAGATATGGAAACATTATTAAAGTGGCATTATTTATAGAGGYGTTGTTTAAAGTGACTAGTGATCCATTTATTAAAGTGGCCAGTGATTGGGTCTCAATGTAGGCAGCAGAGTTAGTGATGGCTGTTTAGCAGTCTGATG
>NC_036858.1:54324728-54399996 GCF_002910315.2 Salvelinus sp. IW2-2015
ACTGGCTTTCAGTGAGGTCATTCCTAACTACTGCCAAATGTCTATAGAGATTGGATGGCTTTGTGTGGCTTCGATTTTATAGAGCTGAAATAGCAAAAGATCACTAATTTGAAGGGGTGGTCCACACATACTGGTACGGCTTTTTTCCTCTTTCTATGAACTCTTACCCTCCGCTGAGTGGGCTGGAAGTTCGATGAGACGCTACATAAGTTGTTCTATGTGCGAAGAGTTAGGCACGGAAGTGGGCTCCGTGTCCTTTTTTTGGTGTGAAAGCATATATTGTGTCATCATTGTTTTTCATGCAGACTGGATGGTTGGAAGTGGGAAACTAAATATCCTGTTTTTTAAAATCCTATTCTGATCAAGTGTATTAGCATTTGTATGCAGCCAAAATGACAATGTAATGAAATCATTGGTGGTCTCAATATGTCTCTGGATACCCCCCCCACCCCCCCCCCCCCCCCCAATCTGATTTTGGCCTTTAACAACAGAGCAACAATAACACCATTAAATTGCGGTAACTCGGTGGCTGTGGGGGTTGTAGTTTGGCTTACGTTCGTCGTCAATTGGTGTGTTAGATTAAAGGATATGATTTCAACACCTTGGGAATTTATAGGAACAGTATTATAATCAACAAAAGCCAGGGACCCTAGAAATCGAAAATGCAGGTTCAGAGACTGACAGACAATTTGGCTGAATCAGGGATTTACCACAGGAGCATTTGGTGTTCCACAATAACTGTAGTATTTGCAGAAGCCTTACCCCCAAAATATGAAATAATACATCTGTCATTTCTTTCTCTGGCCTGTTAAAGCAATGTTATTTATCTAGCAGTCATCCCCAGGTTTACAGTTGGATTTGCTTATTTCTCTAGTGGGAACAAAGCTAATGTAGGCTAGTTTTTTTTTAAATGTTACAATTATTTAATAATTTACATTTAAATTTAAGTCCATTTAGCAGACCTCTTATCCACAGAGCGGCTTACAATTGGAAAGTTCATACATATCATCCTGGTCCCCGTGGGGGAATGAACGGCCACAAACCTGGCGTTTGCCAAGCGCTGTGCTCTACCAACTGAGCCACCACCGGACCACACGGGAAACCACACACACGGGACCACACATATTGATTACAATTTAAGATGCAGGTTTACCACCATTAGTGAATGTATTCTTGAAGATCTATTAGAAATATCAGCAGTAAAGGTCATGTGTGCTATCCAAAAAACTAAATTAATGGTTTTTTATTGTTACACACACCGGATAGGTGCAGTGAAGGTGTGTTGTTTTCAGAAAGGGTCAGCCAATGGTAGTATGGTGCCCCCGAGAGCAATTGACAGATTTTTCATCATGTGATTAGCCCCTGGTTTGGTTGGTAGGCATAGCTGAGGAACATTTTACATTTAACTTTACATTCTAAGTCATTTAGCAGAAGACGCTCTTATCCAAGCGACTTACAAAATGGGTGCTTCACCTTATGATATCCAGTGGACAAACCACTTTACAATAGTGCATCTAACTCTTTTAAGGGGGGGGGGGTTAGAAGGATTACTTTATCCTATCCAGGTAATTCCTTAAAGAAGGTTGGGGTTTCAGGTGTCTCCGGAAGGTGGTGATTGACTCCGCTGACCTGGCGTCGTGAGGGAGTTTTGTTCCACCATTGGGGTGCACAGAGCAGCGAACAGTTTTGACCTGGGCTGAGCGGGAACTGTATTCCTCGAGGTAGGGAGGCGAGCAGGCCAGAGGCTGGATTGAACGCAGTGCCCTTGTTTTGGGTGTAGGGCTGATCAGAGCCTGAAACGGTACGGAGGTGCCCCGTCCCCTCACAGCTCCGGTAGGCAAGCACCATGGTCTTTGTAGCGGAGTGCGAGCTTCAACTGGAAGCCAGTGAGAGAGCGGAGGAGCGGGGTGGAACGTGAGAGAACTTGGGAAAGTTGAACACCAGACGGGCTTTGGCGGCGTTCTGGTGAGTTTGTAGGGGTTTTAATGGCACAGGGCAAGGGGAGCCCCAGCCAAACAGCGAGTTGCAGTAATCCAGACGGGAGATGACAAGTGCCTGGATTAGGACCCTGCGCCGCTTCCCTGTGTGAGGCAGGGTCGTAACTCTCGAATGTTTGTATGAGCATGACGCTACAGGAATCGGGTCACGGCCTTGATGGTTTAGTTGAGAAGACAGGGTGTAACCAACAATGTTGTTACAAGCCCATTGAATTATATGAGAAATATGATAATCTTGTATAAAGACATTATTTGTGGCATTGCATGATATTCTTTCATGGAAAAAAATATCTGCGGCATTGGAATTTTATTTATCAGATGTGATGAGCTCAGCTGCCGTCTCTTTAAGAGAAATCAACAATTAAAAACAGGCTGAAGTTATTTCAATCAATGTTAGGTAAGAAAACACTATCAGGAAATGTGTTGTCAACATTGTGTGTTAATGGTTATGGTACCACCCAATAGTGTAAGTGTAAACATATACTGTATCTCTGATGACATTAGGAAACCTGGTAAACATTTTATGTGTCAGGATTTACAGTACATACTGCAGAAATCTGTTACGGACCACAAAAGAAAACCAGCCACGTCACGGACACCGATGTCATACTCCAGACAAACTAAACAAACACCTTCTTCGCCCGCTTTGAGGATAATACAGTGCCACCGTCGTAGCCCGCTAACAAGGACTGACCCCCTCCTTCTCCGTGGCCGACGTGAGTAAAACATTTAAACGTGTTAACCTCGCAAGGCTGCTGCCCAGGCGGCAATCCCTAGCCGCGTCCTCAGAGCATGCGCAGACCAGCTGGCTGGTGTGTTTACAGACATATTAATCGCTTCCTATCCCAGTCTGTTGTCCCCCATGCTTCAGATGGCTACCATTGTTCCTGTACCCAAGAAGGCAAAGATAACTGAACTAAATGACTACCGCCATTGCACTCACTTCCGTCATCATGAAGTGCTTTGAGATACTAGACAAGGATCATATTACCTCCACCTTACCGGCCACCCTAGACCCACTTCAGTTTGCATACCGCCCCAAACAGGTCCCACAGACGACGCAATCGCCATCACACTGCACACTGCCCTATCCCATCTGGACAAAAGGAATACCTATGTAAGAATGTTGTTCATTGACTCAGCTCAACATTCCACCCATAGCACCCTCCAAGTTCATCATCAAGCTGGAGGCCCTGGGTCTCAACCCCGCCTGTGCAATTGGGTCTGGACTTTCTGACGGGCCGCCCCAGTGGTGAAGTAGGAAACAACTTCTCCACTTCGCTAACCCTCAACTGTGGGTCAACTGGGGTCCCAAAAGGTGCGTGCTGAGCCCCCTCATGTACTCCCTGTTCACCTATGACTGCATGACGCATGCACACCTCCAACTCAATCATCAAGTTTGCAGTCGACAACAGTAGTGGGCTTGATTACCACCAACGACGAGAGGGAGGAGGTGAGGGCACTCGGAGTATGGTGTCAGGAAAACAACCTCTCACTCAACGTCAACAAAACAAAGAGATGATCGTGACTTCAGGAAACAGCAGAGGGAGCAACCCTCTATCCACATCGAAGGGACAACAGTGGAGAAGGTGGAAAGTTTTAAGTTCCTCGCGTACACATCACAGACAAACTAAAATGGTCCACCCCACACAGACAGTGTGGTAAAGAAGGCGCAAGAAATTTGGCTTGTCACCCAAAACCCTGACAAGCTTCTACAGATGCACAATCGAGAGAATCCTGTCGGGCTGTATCACAGCCTGGTACGGCAACTGCATCGCTTCTCAACCGCAAGGCTCTCCAGAGGGTGTGCGTCTGCCAAATGCATCACCGGGTCAAACTACCTGCTCTCCATGACACTTACAGCACCCGATGTTACAGGAAAGCCAAAAAGATCATCAAGGGCCACAACCACCCGAGAAACTGCCTATTCACACCGCGACCATCCAGAAGGCGAGGTCAGTACAGGTGCATCAAAGCTGGGACCGAGACAGAAGCTGTTTTTCAATCTCAAGGCATCAGACTGCTAAACAGCCATCACTAACTCTGCTGCCTACATTGAGACCAATCACTGGCCACTTTAATAAATGGATCACTAGTCACTTTAAACAAACCTCTATAAATAATGCCACTTTATAATGTTTCCATATCTTACGTTACTCATATCACATGTATATACTGTACTCTATACCACCTATTGCACCTTGCCTATGCTGCTCGGCCATCGCTCATCCATATACTTATATGTACATATTCTCATTCACCGCTTAAGATTGTTTTGTATTAGGTAGTTGTTGGGGAATGGTTAGATTACTTGTTAGATATTACTGCCCTGTCGGAATTAGAAGCACAAGCATTTCGCTACACTCCCATTAACATCTGCTAACCATGTGTATGTGACCATGATTTGATTTGATTTGATATTTGATTTGAAATATCATCAGTCTTGTAATATTCTGGCTGGAGGTTTGGCTAGAGAAGTGTTTTTCTAGGGAGCAGAGGGGCCTCAACTTGTAGGGAGGAGGACTGGAGCAAGAGTGCTGAGGAGACCTGGAGGCAAGAGTGCCTGGAGAGAGAGAGAGGTGGCAACAGGCACACAAGGGGAGCCCTGAAACATGCCAAAACGCTTGAGTGCACACAAAGTAGACAGGGAAAGCCCTGAGGCAATTGAGGTGTCTGGTGTGTTATACAGAGAACCCCACTTCCCAGTCTGGTCTACACTCCAACCTAGAGAGGTTTTCAGCACATTACATGATCAGTCAGTACCAAATCCCTTCTACACCGAAGCACAGATCTGTAACCACAGCCAAAGTGACACTTACAAGTATGGCTTAGTAGCTGCAGGGTACAATTAGCAAAACTGCTATGTAATGATTGCCTTTTGTGTCAGCAAAAACTTGATGTTTGCTCCAAAAATTAGTTTTCTAAAGCCCAGTGTTTATTTGTAAAAAAAAACATTACCAAACTTGTCCATTTGAAAGATCTGTGCTGTTTTTGTCTACCAAGCAAGCAACATGGTCTGACACCAAAGTAGTTACTGGATAGCCTGAGCAGGGCCTGTATTCATAAAACGTCTCAGAGTAGGAGTACTGATCAGTTTTGCAACTGAACAAAGGGCTGGACTTTAGAAAACTAAACCATACAACCAATTGACATCCAAACCTGTTTCTGAGGTCATTCATATTGTATTGAGGATGCTTTAATCTCCAAGTAAAAAACCAATGCACTGTTGTAAACATTTTAATACACAATCATTGGTAAGTAAGGATGGTAAGGTACGTCAAGCATTTTTTAAATGATGCCAGCATATACAGTGCCTTGCAAAACTATTCAGACCCCTTGGATTTTCTCACATTTTATTGTGTTATAAAGTGGGATTAAAAGGGATTTAATTGTACTTTTTTGTCACAATATACAAAACATGCTCTGCAATGTCAAAGTGGAAGAAAAATGCAAATCAAAAGTATAGTCATTGCTAAGTATTCAGCCCCTTTGTTTTGGAAAGCCAAAAATTAGTTCAGGAGTAAAATTTGGCCGAATGACATAATAGGAGTTGACATGATTTTGGTAAGGTACGTCAAGAATTTTGAAATATTTTTTAAATGATGCAGCATATACAGTGCCTTGCAAAACTATTCAGACCCCTTGATTTCTTCACATTTTATTGTGTTACAAAGTGGGATTAAAGGGGATTTAATTGTACTTTTTTTTTGTCAACAATATGCAAAGAATCCTCTCAATGTCAAAGTGGAAGAGTGGTGCAGCGGTCTAAGCACTGTATCTAGTGCAAGAGGCGTCACTGCAGTCCCTGGTTTGAATCCAGGCTGCATCACATCCGGACGTGATTGGAGTCCCATGGCGGCGCACAATTAGCCCAGTGTCGTCTGGGTAGTCCGTCATTGTAAATAAGAATTTGTTCTTAACTGACTTGCCTAGTTCAATGAATGTTGTATTTAAAAAAAACATGTATGACTAATCTTTCCTCTGTCCCCAATACATACAACATCTGTAAAGCCCCTCAGTCAAGTATTGAATATCAAGCCAGATTAACTACAAAGACCAGAGTTCAATGCTGTGATGGGAGAAAACTGAGGATGGATCAATAACATTGAGTGAAAGAAGACTACAGAATAAAAAATTACAAAACAAGCATCTTGTATGCAAACAAAGCATAAAGTACTGCAAACCAAAAATTACAGCAAAGGCAATACACTTTTTTGGGCCTACAGTAAATGCCAAACCTTAATGTTTCGGGCAAATCCAACACAAACATCACTGGGAGTACTGCTCCTTATTTTCTAAGCACTGGTGTTTGTGGTGGTTGCGTCATGGTATGAGTAATGCTTGACATCAGAAAATCTGGGGAGGTTTTTCAAGGATAAAAGAAACGGAAATGGAGCTAGCACAGGCAACAATCCTAGAGGAAAACCTGTTCCAGTCTCCTTAACCATAGAAGTTGGGAGAGAAGAATTCACCTTTCAGTAGGACAATAACCTAACTACAAAGGCGCAAAACTCTTATGGACTTAACCTAAGAATGCCAAGGTGTTTCATACTGTACTTGACTCAGTTGAGCTGAATAACTTTTATGCAACAACTATGTTTTTAGTTATTTAATTTGGTTTTATCTTAAAAACATTTTTTATTTCTTCCCTTTGACATTACATAGTATTTTGTGTGATTGTTGCAAAATGCAACATTAAATACAATTTAATCCATTTGGTAACAAATAAATCTGAAGAAATCAAGGGTCCTGAAGAATTTTGCAAGGCACTGTAAATTGTGGGGCTGTTTCTGGTGGGAAAGGCAGGGATTGGAAATTCCCAGAGGTCATCGCTTTTCATCGACTCCAAAATCAAGTGGAAGAAGTCACTGTGGAAATTGCTGTGGCATGAAGGCAAGGAGGCAACGGTTGGACTTAATTGTGGTATTTGCCACTTCCTGGGGCTAAGTTGGAGATAATGGCAAGAGCAAGGCAGCTGTCAGAGGACAAGTGATGGAAGGCCTCATTTTTTACGGACGTGACTCATGTGAGTTTGGAAAAACTTGCAGGGATCAGTCGTGCTCTGGAGTTTTCCATTCCCCCGAATAGCTCTCGCTGTGTGATATAACTGGGCCAAATGTAAATTCCATTCTCATTACTTGTTCCTCCTCTGAATCATCGCGCTGTGATTACTTTTGTGTTAAACAGTTCTTGGACAATATGCCCTTGAAATGGTGCGGCTGGACTTGTGAGAAACTGCTGCTTCTTGTTTGTGGGTCCTTTGTCAAAGAAGATCCCGTCATACTTTCATGACTCTGCAGCTTTAGTCTCTTTGTAAACCTGATGGGGACGAATGTACTTCCTAAGTGTTATGAGGCATAATAAGCTGCGTTGTCAGAAGGAGTTACATCTCAATGCAGATAATTCTCCATTCTCCATTTGACAGTTGATTCAGGTTACCTTGAACAAGATTCTTGGGGATGGACTTTTCCCCTTTCAAGCCTTCCTTAATCGGTGTTATGCGGAAGCAGCATTAGTTCAGGGAAATAGCGACAACCCAGCCTGGTTAAAATCAATATGACTGCCACATACAGGGTATTGCATACCACTTTATTTTTTTAGATCATCACTCTTGTAATCCTTAGAATCACAGAGAAAAGCTTTGATGCAGTGACATTCAACGTGGCATCATCATAGAATGCCACCTTTCCAACAAGTCAGTTCGTCAAATTTCTACCCTGCTAATGCTGCCCTGGTCCTGTAAGTGCTGTTATTGTGAAGTGGAAACGTCTAGTAGCAACAACGGCTAAGCTACGAAGTTATAGGCCACACAAACTCACTGAGCGGGACCGCCGAGTGCTGAAGCACGTAGCAACACTCCCCACGAGTTCCAAACTGCCTCTGTAAGCAACGTCAGCACAATAAYCGTTAGTCGGGAGCTTCATGAAATGGGTTTCCATGACCGAGCAGCAGGACACAAGCCTAAGATCAACATGCGTAATGCCAAGCGCCGGCTGGAGTGGCGTAAAGCTTGCCGCCATTGGACTCTGGAGCAGTGGAAAAGCGTTCTCTGGAGTGATGAATCACGCTTCACCATCTGGCAGTCTGACAGACGAATCTGGGTTTGGCGGATGCCAGAAGAAAACTACCTGCCTGAATGAATAGTGCCAAATGTAAAGTTTGGTAGAGGAGGAATAATGGTCTGGGGCTGTTATTCATGGGARATCTTAACGCTACAGCATACAATAACATTCTCGACGATTCTGTGCTTCCAACGTTGTGGCAACAGTTTGGAGAAGGCCCTTTCCTGTTTCAGCATGACAATGACCCCGTGCACAAAGCAAGATCCATACAGAAATGGTTTGCTGCGATCGGTGTGGAAGAACTTGACTGGCCTGCACAGAGCCCTGACCTCAACCCCATCAAACACCTTTTGGATGAATTGGAACACCGACTGCGAGCCAGGCATAATAGCCCAACAACAGTGCCCAACCTCACTAATGCTCTTGTGGCTGGATGGAAGCAAGTCCCCGCAGCAATTTTCCAACATCTAGTGGAAAGCCTTCCCAGAAGAGTGGAAGCTGTTATAGCTGCAAAGGGGGGGAAATCTACATTGTAATCCCCATGATTTTAGAATGAGCTGTTTGACGACCAAGTGTCCACATACTTTTGGTCATGTAGTGTACAGTATAGGGGTAAGGGGACAAGGCAACAGAATATAAGATAAACARAGCAGCAGCAGCTTGTACAGTCCATTCGGRAAGTATTCAGACCCCTTTACCTTTTTCCACATTTTGTTATGTTACAGCCTTATTCTAAAATGGATAAAATAAAACATTTTCCTCATCAATCTACACACAATACCCCATAATGACAAAGTGGAAACAGGTTAATCGAAATGTTTGCTAATTTATAAAAAAAATACAAAAACAGAAATACATCATTTAAATAAGTATTCAGCCCCTATGAGTAAGGCTGTGGTAAATTAAATTGATTGGGCATGATTTGGAAAGGCACACACCTGTGTATATAAGGTCCCACAGTTGACAGTGCATGTCAGAGCAAAAACCAAGCCATGAGATCGAAGGAATTGTCCATAGAGCTCCGAGACAGGATTGTGTCGAGGCACAGATCTAGGGAAGGGTACCAACACATTTCTGCAGCATTGAAGGTCCCCAAGAACACAGTGGCCTCCATCATTCTTAAATGGAAGAAGTTTGGAATCGCCAAGACTCTTCCTAGAGCAGGCTGCCAGGCCAAACTGAGCAATCGRGGGAAGGGCCTTGGTCAGGGAGGTGACGAGACCTCAATGGTCACTCTAACAGAGCTCTAGAGTTCTTCTGTTGAGATGGGAGAACCTTCTGACAACCATCTCTGCAGCACTACACCAATCAGGCCTTCATTGTAGTGGCCAGACGGAAGTCACTCCTCAGTAAAAGACACATGACAGCCCACTTGGAGTTTGCCAAAAGGCACCTAAAGGACTCTCAGACCATGAGAAATAAGCTTCTCTGGTCTGATGAAACCAAGATTGAACTCTTTGCCTGAATACCATGCGTCACGTCTGGAGGCAGGGGCGCCATATGGGGGGCCGGGGGGGGTTAGGACGAATCTAAGGCCCTAAAAAATATAATGATATTTACAAAGTACTAATAAAACGAACGGTTTCTTTTAATTTTCTTTTTTGAAGAAATTAACATCCAGAGAGCCTCTGTACTCCCCTGCCTGGGCCAGGCCCAAAAGATGTGGCTTCAGGCTCAGCAGCCCTGTCTCCCCATACCCCTGAACCAGCCCCTCCCAACTGAAGAAGGAGGTGAGCAGCATTTGTGTTGAATGACATATCAGTTGGCATAATTGCAGTACTGCAATGCATTGAGGACAGGAATGTGATTCTCCAGTCAGGAAAAATCTCACTTGACACAGAACAGCCAATATCAAGCCTTAAAACTTCTTATGGATCAAATCCAGATCGATTTGACAACATCCGGTGAAATGGCAGAGCGCCAAATTCAAAATAAATTACTATAAAAATCTAACTTTCATGAAATCACACATGCAATACACCAAATTAAAGCTACACTTGTTGTGAATCCAGCCGCAGTGTCATATGTTAATCTAACGAGCCTCTTACCCCGGTTCCGGGATCACCCCCCATCCCCCCACACACTGATTAGCATAGCTAGCATAGCTTCACAAGTAGATAGTAGCATTCTAAATATCATTAAATCACAAGTCCAAGACACCAGATGAAAGATACAGATCTTGTGAATAAAGCCACCATTTCAGATTTTTAAAATGTTTTACAGGGAAGACAAAATATGTAAATCTATAGCTAAACACGTTAGCAAAATACACCACTTTTCTAACTCCATCAGTTCCTTACTTCAGGTGCTACACCCATATCGGCTAAACTAAGACTATTGATAGCCACTAACCAAGAAAAAACCCTTCAGATTGACAGTCTTGATAACATATTATGATAGAGATAAGGTTTGTTAGAAAAAAGTGCAAATTATTCAGGTAAAATCACAGTTTACAATTGCACCGACATCACAAGACGACTAGAATTACTATAGAGGCAACGTGTATGACCAATTTACTCTTAATAAAACATTTCAAAGAAAGACAAAGCATAGCAATGGAAAGACCAGATCTGTTGATTCCAGAAATATTTCAGATTTCTAAGCGTTTTACAGCAGAACACCAAAAATCGATAATTAGCATACCACATGGTGAAAACGTTACCAGAGCATACGATCTCCAGCCAAAGGCGCTATAACGTAATCACCGAACCAAAATATATTAATTTTTCACTAACCTTCTCAGAATTCTTCCGAGGACACTCCTGTAACATCATTTTACAACATACATATACAGTTTGTTCGAAAATTCGAACATATAGCCATACCAAAACCGTGGTTATACAATGAAATAGTAGCAACTCAAGCATCAAAATGAGGGACGTCAGCTTTCAGAGTGATCTAGTTTAATCGAAAGCTAATCATATACTGACTTAAAAATAACAGGGTTGACAGGAATCGAAAGACAAATCTAGTTCTTAATGCAACCGCTGACTTACATTTTTAAAATTATCCTTACTTTTCAATACAGGGTTCGCCAAGTGACGCATAACAAACAAAATGGCGAAATATGCGTTTAAAATATTTCGACAGAACAACGATTTATCATTTAAATATTGCTTACTTTGAGCCTGTTCTTCCATCAGATTCTTGGGCAATGTATCCTTTCTATGTTGTAATCTTCTTTTTGGTCGATAGATGTCCTTCGTCCTTCGAAATATCACTAACGATTCGAACGGACCCAAAACGTGTCCAAAGTTTCAGAGTGCACAACAAAAGAAATTCCTCAAAATGCCACTCAAACGATATAAATTGCCTATAAAAACGGTTCAAATAACTACATTATTGATCTTTTAACAACCTATAACGGACTAAAAACATGACGGAGAAATATTACTCTCTAAACAACGATTTGGAAGGAGGCAGGTCTGATGCCCATCTTGCGCACGACGCATGCAGGAAGAGAGCTGTACTTCTACGTTTTCGGTTTTATAGTGGCTGTGATTGTTGCCAATAGACTCCATTCAAAACGTCGATGACGTACAGACACCCAGAGAAAGACGTAGGCAGTGTCGGTTTTCTTCATAGCATTCACTGCTCGCCTTAAAAACAGACTCCCAGATCAGGGGAAAAATTTCTGAAATCTGACCCCTGTCATGAAAATGCTGGTAGATATGTTCTTACCACTCAGAGACAAAATTCCAACGGGCTATAGAAACTAGAAAGTGTTTCATCCATATACAATAATATGCATATGTTACGATCAAGAGATTAGCGCACGAGGCAGGATTAATTGGAGACCCAAATATGCTAATGCGAACAGCCCCCCTATAGTTCCAAGAAGTTAAAAAATGCTTTACGGCGAAAGCAAAACCGTGCTATTATCTGAGGAGCACCCCATCAAACAAGAGACAGACAATCATAATTCAACCCGCCCAGCCCCGACACAAAACTCAGAAAAAGATATAATTCATGCCTTACCTTTGACGAGCGTCTTCTGTTGGCACTCCAATATGTCCCATAAACATTACAAATGGTCCTTTTTTCGATTAATCCGTCGTTATAATCCAAAATGTGATTTATTGGCGCGTTTGATCCAGAAAAACACCGGTTCCAACTCACGCTACATGACTACAAAAACTCTCATAAGTTACCTGTGAATCTTGTCCAAACAACTTTTGTAATACAACTTTAGGTATTTTTTTACGTAAATAATCGATAATATTTGAGACGGATAAACAGCGTTCGAGACAGACGAAAAACAAAGAAAGCATGTTCTAGGTCGCGCGCACCAAATCATTAGGTGCACCTGGAGTGACACAGGAAAATAACAGGCTACTTCTTCATTTCTCTAAAGAAAAACATCAACCAATTTCTAAAAGACTGACATCTAGTGGAAGCTATAGGAACTGCAAGGATATTTCAATTAAAACGGCCTTGCCATAGAAAACCAGTGGAAAAACAGAATAACCTCAAAAAACAGAATTCGCTGGATGGATTGTGCTCGGGGTTTCGCCAAATCAGTTCTGTTATACTCACAGACTTTATTCAAACAGTTTTAGAAACTTTAGAGTGTTTTCTATCCAAATCCACCAATTATATGCATATCCAAGCTTCTGGGCCTGAGTAGCAGGCAGTTTACTTTGGGCACACTTTTCTTCCGGACGTGAAAATAGCACCCCCAAGCCATAAGAAGGAAGAGATGCAGGCTTTTAGTTATGGATGGGAGTCTCTTCTGTCAGAGGCAACACTGATTGCTATGCAAATGAATGTTGCACCTCAATTTAGCAAGGAACACAGCCACCAGAGGAAAAGGAAGAGATTCCATGAAGAGACCTCTCAAGAGGAGACAGCTCAGGACAGTGCAGCAACCGTGTTTCAGAACACAGTGTTTTTTACTGCCATGGACAACATCTTAAAGTGACTTGGACACTAGGTTCCACACCACTGCAAAAATTGTAGAAGAATTGTCTACTGTTCCTAAAGTTGCTCCGTTCACCTTTCCCTCAATCCTGACTAGTCTCCCAGTCCTTGTCGCTGAAAAACATCCCCACAGTATGATGCTGCCACCACCATCCTAGGAACAGTCTTGGTGCTTCCAATCTTCTTCCATTTAAGAATGATGGAGGCCACTGTTTTCTTAGGGACCTTCAATGCTGCAGAAATGTGTTGGTACCCAGATCTCTGCCTCGACACAATCCTGTCTCKGAGCTGTACAGACAATTTATTCTACATCATGGCTTGGTTTTTGCTCTGACATGCACTTCCAACTGTGGGACCTTATATAGACAGGTGTGTGCCTTTCCAAATCATGTCCAATCAATTGAATTTACCACAGGCGGACACCAATCAAGTTGTAGAAACATCTTAAGGATGATCATTGGAAACAGGATGCACCTGAGCTCAATTTCGAGTCTCAGGGTCTAAATACTTATTTAAATAAGGTATTTCTAAAAACCTGTTTTTSCTTTGTCATTATGGGGTATTGTGTGTAGATCAGTGGCGGTCAGTGCCGTTTCAGATGAAGGAGGATGATTTTATTTTTCATGAACATGGCCTTATCTCTATTACAGCATGTTGGATGACTGACATTCATGTTCCATTCACCCAGTTAAATGTAACAGCGGTAGGTTTAGRCTACTACATGGTACTTGAATTTTCCCTATACCAATCATGAGGTTGCTACAACCTAGCCTATGAATGAAAGTTTACAACTTAGKTGTACACAGGTCGATTGATAAAGTTGATGTGACAGACAGTGACACATGGACAGACAGTGACATTCAATACTGCCTGCATCTTGCTGATAGTGGGTGTAATCATTAGTCCAACAGTTGTAAATGAGAGTTTCTATTGGACAAATTCAGGTATGTTTAGCCCCGTTTTGTTCCGTTTGCTTCTGCTTCTGTCTACTGTAAGTCGCTCTGGATAAGAGCGTCTGCTAAATGACTAAAATGTAAAAAAATGTTTAAGAAACGTCTTTCAATAGAATCGGCGGAATGAATACACCCCTGAACACACGTAAACACATTTCACAGTTTCATAGCAGCCACGTTGTATTCCTTCTCACATCTACATTATGCGCTCTCCTTGTTTCACCTCTTCACTTCAATGCACAACACATCAGCTGTATGTGACCAGGCGAACAAACCKTTCCAAGCCAAACTGCTACACACAGCCTACATCKTTGTCACCATATTAGCTAAAGTAACGTCATAGTCAGTATAGCTAATAKAACTAACGCGTTAGTAAACCTGCTACAATCCTGCAGTAACGTTACAGTAAGCAGTTACACTGGCTGGTCCCGGTGGCAATAAATTAGTAAAAGCTTAAAAGCTTAACTTGACTTGGAAGAGTGTTGTGTTGGATAGTCATAGCCAGCTATCTAACATAGCATCCCTGTGTTGAGCAGGGTGTTTCAGTGGGCCAAATTAGCTAGCTGCATTTGCTAGCTAAGTAAGTGAAACTGAAACTGAAAATAAATGATGAAATCTCTCTCTCTATTTCTCTCTTGCTTCTCTTTCATTTAGGAAGAAATTAATTTGTTCAAAACTGATTTACTATTTTCTTTCTCTCTCTTTGAGTCAACTACTCACATTTTGGCAATACACCAAACTGTAAGTCTTCTAATTAGCTTGGAAAGACAGTACTGTGCAGTATCGAAGAGCCCTCACTGCTGCTCGATCATCCTATTTTTCCAACTTAATTGAGGAGAATAAGAACAATCCAACATGTATTTTTGATACTGTCGCAAAGCTAACTAAAAAGCAGCATTCCCCAAGAGAGGATGGCTTTCACTTCAGCAGTGATAAATTCATGAACTTCTTTGACGAAAAGATCATGATCATTAGAAAGCAAATAAGCAAATTACAGACTCCATCACAGCACTGAGACGGCACTAGTGAAGGTGGTAAATTACCTTTTAATGGCGTCAGACSAAGACTCTGCATCTGTCCTCGTGCTCCTACACCTTAGTGCTGCTTTTGATATTATCAATCACTACATTCTTTTGGAGAGATTGGAAACCCAAATTGGTCTACATTGACAAGTTCTGGCCTGATTTAGATCTTATCTGTCAGAAAGAGATCAGTTTATCTCTGTGGATGGTTTGTCCTCTGAAAAATAAACTGTAGAATTTGGCGCTCCTCAAGGTTCTGTTTTAGGACCACTACTGTTTTCACTATATATTTTACCTCTTACCGCTTGGTGATGTCATTCGGAAACATAATGTTAACTTTCACTGCTATGCGGACAATACACAGCTGTACATTGTGATGAAACATGGTGAAGCCCCAAAATTGCCCTCCCTGGAAGCCTGTGTTTCAGACATAAGGAAGTGGATGGCTGCAATTTCTTTTACTTTTAAACTCGGAAAAAACAGAGATGCTAATTCTAGGTCCCAAGAAACAAAGAGATCTTCTGTTGGATCTGCCAATTAATCTTGATGGTTGTACAGTTGTCTCAAATAAAACTGTAAAGGACCTTGGCATTACTCTGGACCCTGATCTCTCTTTTGACGAACATATCAAGACTGTTTCAAGGACAGCTTTTTTACATCTACGTAACATTGCGAAAATCAGAAACGTTCTGTCCAAAAATGTGGCAGAATAATTAATCCATGCTTTTTTCACGTCTAGATTAGACTACTGCAATGCTCTACTTTCCGGCTACCCGGATAAAGCACTAAATAAACTTCAGTTAGTGCTAAACACAGCTGCTAGAATCTTGACTTGAACCCCAAAAAATTATTATATTACTCCAGTGCTAGCCTCTCTACACTGGCTTCTTAAGGCTAGGGCTGATTTCAACGTTTTACTGCTAACTTACAAAGCATTACATTGGCTTGATCCTACAGTGAGGGAAAAAAGTATTTGATCCCCTGCTGATTTTGTATGTTTGCCCACTGACAAAGAAATKATCAGTCTATAATTTTAATGGTAGGTTTATTTGAACAGTGAGAGACAGAATAACAACAACAAAAAAACAGAAAATGCATGTCAAAAATGTTATAAATTGATTTGCATTTTAATGAGGGAAATAAGTATTTGACCCCCTCTCAATTAGAAAGATTTCTGGTAGTTTGTGCCAACAAAACAAGTATCCAAAAATTGCAATAAAGCAACAATTCTAAATGTGATATCTAGAGGGGTCCTAAAATTCAAAATCAAATAGCTAGATGATCCATCTTAAAACAATTCCATATGTTAGCTTAGTTGAACAGAAATGCAATGGTTCATTGGATCAGACTAAAACTTTGCACATACACTGCTGCCATCTAGTGGCTAGTATCTAAATTGCATCTGGCTGGAATAATACATTATGGCTTTTCTCTTGCATTTCAGAGATGATGGTACAAAAAAAATACCAAAAAACTGTTTTTTTTTCTTCTTTGTATTATCTTTTACCAGCTCTAATGCAGGTAGCCTAGTGGCAGGTGGCCTAGTGGGTAAAGCGTTGGGCTAGTAGCCGAAAGGTTCCGAGATCGAATGCCCGAGCTGACAAGGTAAAAAACTGTTGTTCTACCCCTGAACAAGGCAGTTAACCCACTGTTCCTATGCCATCACTGAAAATAAGAATTTGGTCTTAACTGACTTGCCTAGTTAAATACATTCCTTCACATTTCCACAAACTTCAAAGTGTTTCCTTTCAAATGGTACCAAGAAAATGCATACCCTTTTTACAGGCAGTTAGATTTGGGTATGTCATTTTAGGCTAAAATTTTAAAAAGGTGGCTGATCCTTAATTAAGCAAGGTTATAATAGTAAACKAAAACTGAAACTAAACGAAAACTAACGATGGAAAAACTATTTTGTAAAATGAAATACAATAATTAACCAACCTGTTWGAAAACTCAAACTATACTGAAACTATTATCTTTGACTCCAAAACAAAACAAAATAAAAACCATCATGAATTATGCTCAGTTTTTCTTTTTTTTTCTTCTAAACTTCTTTTTTTTCTAATTGGGTTTTCAGGCTTCTGAAACTGGTGTGTAAATGCTGCCAGGAGATGGCGATGTTTCAAATTGACCTAGCTTGTGCATCACTATCACTAGCTATCACTAAGAAATTAGGAGATGGGAAACTTGATTCGATTCGTATTAACGCAAATTGTGTATGTTGCCCGTACGTTGTCAATGGGCCTTCTGGGCAATGCTGGGACATGGAGTGCACTCCTTGAAGGAGTGAATTGGGTGCTAGCTCAAAAACCCAACATTCCCATGAATTAGCCTATGTGAACAAGAAGCACTACATTACAAATATTTTMCAAGATGTGAGATAATTAACTTGTTCTCTGTAATATCGTATAGCTTTGAAATTGTGAAATTAAGTACGTTTGAGGATGTTTCAGGTTTCTCAACTCATATCCTGACTTTATACTTGAACTTTCTGCCCCTAACACTAAAACTAAAACTGAAACTAAATAATATAAAAATCCAGACTTTTACTTTCTGTCCCTAACACTAAAACTAAGACTGTTATAACAATTTAATCCACATGTTTTTATAAAACTTAAACTAAACAAAAACTAGTAAACCAGGTCTGAAAACTAAACTGAATATCAAGTMAAATTGAAAAATGAATAGAAATAAAAACGAATAGAAAAACACAAAACTATAAAAACCTTGCTGGTAAGTGCATGGCGCCAAATAGACCACACTTCAAGACCTTTCATCAAATATCAGCCGTGATTGCATTTAGAGTGATTAATTACCCTAATCAAATTCATGAAAGACATGTAATTAGAATAGCTAATTGACATGGCCAGCACAATGGAAGATTTGTGAACCTGACTGTAGCTTGGCTGTSCCACCTCTTTTCCATTGCCCACCTCTAAGACAGGCTGAAATATCGGTGCTAGCATTGTGAAATGGATAGAAAGTGCAGAATGTTTTATTTAGACATTTACAGTTCTATATGCTATTGTGTAATGGCAGTGATAAAATCCTAATAGAACCAATTAACACCTTACATTTTCATAAAGGTAATTTATTTAATGACAGGACTTAACAAATAACACTATTAACAGCAAATATCATATTATATTAATACACATATTTTTTCTACTTATTCTTTCTTAACTAGAATGCAGCACTTGTAAGAGTCATCTTGAGAGAGCGTGAGAGATACTCTRCTATACTTGATGTATTTCGGTGTGATGTATTTCCACATCATACTGACAGCTATTTTAAGGTAGTGCCTGTTGTTGATGTTTTTCTGCCAATAGCTCCAGACTCCAGTTTTTGAACTGTCTGTTGGTTGTGTTTTGGAAACAGGAAACAGGCCCATGGGCATGAGTGACTCTAGTAGTCTTCTTGGTCCCCCTTGTCCTCGACAGGGCCAAGCTGCTTCTCCAGCTAGTGATCATGCATGAACATCAACATAGCCCAGAGACGTTTGCATGCTCAAAAAATAAATGCTGTAACATAAACAAACCAATTCCACGCTGTGTGTCCTCCCTTTCAAAGCCAAGTTGAACTACCAGTAATTTTAAGTGATCATAAATTGGAGGGTTTGTCTAAACAACTGCTTAACTGTCTGAAGCTTAGACCAGTGTTCAACAGTTGCATTGTTACACCACCAGGATGAGTATAAACKTAACTCCAGCTGTGAAGCTAGAGGGATTGGGAATGTGACTCTCAGTAGTGATATTTGTAGTGACGTTTATGTGAAGGTGATGATAGTGGCCATCACCACCTATATATTTAAATATTTCAGGGATACAAGGGGCATGTATATTTATTGCCCTCGGGGAAAACACAGTTCCCAGTGAAGAATATTCTTGGAAATGTCAATGTTTAGTCGAAGGCCCTGAATGCTTTTCAGGAATTTAGAGACAAAGCGCTCAACCGTAAGATGGAGGTTACTGAGCATGTTGGTGAGGAAGCCTGTACATTATAAAGTGTCTGTAAAAGTGGATGATGCTGCACCCATTTCTCAAGATGAACTCAAACAGTTTAACTTTTAAAAACTACTAAGGTATAAGCATCATGCAGAATAATTGAATGTCAACTGTGATTTGACATTTATATTCCTTTGTTGAATTAATACACAGAGCATATTTTCCCGCCCTATGTTTAATGGGAATGTCTAGCTTTGAGATTCTGACATAAATTAATACTGTTGAGTCGTTCCACAAAAGAGTGCCTTCTGCGTCCCTTTGATATTTTAAGTAGTAAATGTGCATCAATATTWAACATTTTAAGTGAAAAATCWGATTTTTTTATWTGAATAAAGACTTGCTAAAGTGCCAAAATGCAGCATTTATACATGTCCCTCCGTGCACCGTCTGTGACTTCWRRGAAGATTTTAACCCACTAACCCCAAAAAATACTCAGTTTTCACCATCATTTTCTTKCTTTGACAAAGTCATTTCTGAATATTATTATTTATTTCATGTGATTAGTGATTCATTTATGTCTGGTTAATATGTTGAAACTATTCCTTTAAAAATATATATTTGGAAACATTGAACATATAATAGTCAAACCATACTGAAAAAGCAGGTGAGCTGATTCTACTCTTTTTGGCCATTTTCTAGTGTGTTGTAGTGGAAAACTGAGCRAGTCCAGCGTAACACGTCAACCCTGTTACCCATAGATAGACAGGCAAGAAATGTTTTAACAATAAAAATAAATGTGTGAAGCTTGCATTCAATTGCCACTGCCCATTGCACACAACAAGCTTTCATTCCCCTATCACAAGGGGATTTATGGCTGATTCAAACCTGTTATGGTCAACCCTGTTACAGTCAACCCTGTTACTTTATTTGGCACTTCAAATTATGCTACAGAACCTTTGTATAATTTCAGCCAGTAGTGGTGCTCACAAGCCAAAACAGGTCCCCGTTTTTTGTGTACAATGTCATCAAATTGTGTACTCCATTTCATAAGATAAGTTACGTCTTGCTAAAAAAAAATATATATATATAGTTTTGCAATTCACATGATATGTTATGAATTTGTTGTGCGTAAGATCCCGGACTCCATCTTTCATAGACAATTACTATCGTTTATTTAAATTTTTATTTAACCTCTAAAAGTCTAACATGCTGACCAAACCGGATGCGCGCGTGCATCCGGGACAGGATTTGGGGACAGGTCGAAAACCATTAAACATTTATGGCAATTTAGCTAACTAGTTTGCTGTTGCTAGCTAATTTGTCCTGGGATATAAACATTGGGTTGTTATTTTACCTGAAATGCACAAGGTCCTCTACAATTAATCCACAGATAAAACRGTGAACTGAATTCCTTTCTYGTCATCTCGCCTCCTTCCTCAGGCTTCTTTTGTACTTCTTTGGACTTTATATGGCAGTTGGCAACCAACTTTACGGTGCATTACTACAACCGACTGGAGTGTGGACATCAGTTCATCTTTCAATCACCCACGTGGGTATATGCTCTTAAAAACTAATGAGGACATGGGAAAGCGCCTGGCCACACAGGCCACGCAGGCGCGTGTGGTCAGCATGCAAGCCTTTGTGGGGGTGGGGGTTCAACTAAGATAACATATGGAATTGTCTTAAGATGGTCATACCAAGGATCATTTAGCTATTTGATTTTGAATTTTAGGACCTGTCTAGATATCAAATGTTGAATTTGGCCTTTACTGCTGTTTTTTGATACTTTTTTTGTTGGCACAAAACTACCTCCATACTTCCATACATTATTTTAACCGGTACGGGTTACCTTCAGATGAGTCCCTTGACACTTGTGAGGGTCGTAGCGCAATCTGGGAGTTGAATCTCATCTTTCCATATCGTGGTCATATTAGTTTATAAGCCAAACCGTTTGGACACTACTTACGTTTTTGTGAGAAGACCAATTCTCGAGACGTCTCATGGTCTGACAAACACCGCTGTAGCTTGGCAACCTTCCCCCGCAGATGCGGAAGGSCGACATAGGCGGAAGTGGTATATTGAGATGCAGCCCATGCAAAAAATATCAATAACCAACAATAGCTACATAGACTATCTGAKTTAACCTTCTATCTTTATTGACCTTTTATTTCAACACACACACATAAACTCACTCCACCATTTGCTCACTCACACATAATTTGCACATACATTTATACTGACTCTACACACACGCACACCCACTCACRTACAAKCTGCTGCTACTCTGCTTATCGTATATCCTGTTGCCTAGCCCCCTTACCCCTATACATGCACTACATTACCAAARGTATGTGGACACCTCGTCAAACATCTCATTCAAAAAATCATTGTCATGCTGAAACAGGAAAGGGMCTTCCCCAAACTGTTCCCACAAAGTTGGAAGCTCAGAATCGTCTAGAATGTCATTGTATGCTGTAGCGTTAAGATTTCCCGTCACTGGAACTAAGGGGTCTAGCCCKAACCATGAAAAACAGCCCCAGACCATTATTCCTACTCCAACAAACTCTACAGTTGGCACTATGCATTGGGGCAGATAGTGTTCTCCTGGCATCCGCCAAACCCAGATTTGTCCATCAGCACTCGGCAGTCCCAGTCTGTGAGCTTGTGTGGCCTACCACTTCAGGGCTGAGCCGTTGTTGCTCCAAGACGTTTCCACTTCACAATATCAGCACTTACAGTTGACCAGGGCAGCTCGAGCAGGGCAGAAATGTTAATTTTACAATCTGTTGGAAAGGTGACAGTGCCACGTTGAAAGTCACTAAGCTCTTCAATAAGGCCATTCTGCTGCCAATGTTTGTCTATGTAGATTGCAAGGATGTGTGCTCGATTTTATACACCTGTCAGCAATGGGTGTAGCTGAAATAGCCGAATCCGTTAATTCGAAGGGGTGTCTACATGCTTTTGTATATATGTATATGTATCTACCTTCATCACTCTAGCACATGTAAATATGGTATTGGGAATGACTTTTTAATTAAATATTTCCTGTATATAGTATGCTTACTTACTTACTTTATTGTGTATTTCATATTTCCAATTCTTATTTCKCATGTGTTKTTTTCTAGTAATATCGTTATTGGTTATTGCATTGTTAGGTTTTGAGTTTGCAAGAAAGGAATTTCACTGTACTTGTGCATGTGACATTACAACTTGAATCTTGAAACTTGAAATATCTCTAGCTTAAACTGATAGATTTTGATAGGGATTTTTTTATTATGTTACTTAGATATAGACTCTTATTAACCTCTTGAGTTGAACAYGTGCTCTTTATGTCAGAATGTTAAAATTAGGTGAAATACATGTTGTTGTTTTTTTTACCAAGTCACACTTCTCAAAAGGCACCAAATTGGTGAAACGACCCTGTTGTGTTGTTGATCAAAGTGACAATGTATCCAACTCAGGTCAGGCCATTGGAGAACTGGTTCTACACAGTATGCTACTGTATGTGCATGTATTTTCCACTACGATCTTTCTGATGTTTCTACTGGCAAAATGTGTGATTTGATTTATTCGTCAACTTTTACCGTCACTAGGGCCTCTCGAGTGGCGCAGTGGTCTAAAGCATRGCATCGCAGGGCTAGCTGTGCCACTAGAGATTCTGGGTTAGAATCCAGGCTCTTTGCAGCCAGCCGCGACCAGGRGACCCATGGGGCAGTGCACAATTGGCCYAGTGTTGTTAGGGGAGGGTTTGGCCGGCAGGGATGTCCTTGTCCCATCGCACACTAGTAACTCCTGTGGTGGTCTGGGTGCAGTGCACGCTGACACAGTCACCAGGTGTACAGCGTTTCCTCCGACACATTGGTGTGGCTGGCTTCCGGGTTACGCGGGCATTGTGTCAAGAAGCGGTACGGCTTGGTTGTGTTTTGGAGGACGCATGGCTCTCGACCTTTGCCTCTCCTGAGTCTGTATGGGAGTTGMAGAGATGAGACAAAACTACCAATTGGATACCATGATAAAGGGGTAAAAAAAGTAACTTTTTCAAAAACTTTTACCATYACTATCTAGTCTTACAGATGGGCATGATGTGTCTGAAGGCATGTAACAAACGTCAGCTAAACTCAAATTAATCATTCATTTTRAGGCTACAGTATTTGCATGTAAAATACAAGAGCTGCAGCATGCTTGTATAGAGGAGGGAAAAAACGGAAAAATGGCAAAACAGGAATTTCAGTGTTCAAACTGTTGCAAAATGACTGGGAACAAGGGCAAGCACGGGGGAGCAGCATGCCACGGTGTGCCTGCCTGCCTCCTGATAAAGCCATTGTCTGTTTATCTTTTGGAATTAGTTCCAAAATGGTCCTGGCTGAGGTGACCAATATACAGTCACAATACAAACTTAACTCCGTGCCCAAGGGCTGCTGGAACAGGAATTCCTCCAGCTGCCACCACACAAGAGTTTCCACYGAGTGTGTGCCAGCCATTACATGGATCCTAATGCTGGGAGTGCTCAAGCGGGATGGAGAGAACAGTAGCATGCTAAAAACAACAACGTAGGGAATGGCTTTGTGAGAGCTAAGGGTTCAGATCAACTGGGTGTGTGGATATTTCCCCTCATTATTTTGTAAATTTTCACAACTTTTCTCCCTGCATTTTTAATATGTTCAATGCTTCATGGTGCACATCTGTAATAACAGAAATGGAAAATAACAGAAATGTTCACAGTTTGATTAGATACAGCATGTTTTAAATAAACATTTTTAAGAAGCATTACAATTATTTGATTTACTTAAACCTTTCCCTCATTCAGCTGTAGTATTTATCCACAAACACACTGTTGGTTTAAATGTGGTGCTGCCATACCAAATCCTTATCATTTTTGGGGAGGCTCTGATACTTTGTGGCAAACCTCTCAGTCCAACCTGTGAGTGATCATTATCATTCCTCAGTCAGTAATCCCATGTCAGAGGTCCTTCATCACCACAACAGACTGCCTAGTGGATAATGGGAATCCACTTTGTGACAAAAGATGTAGTCACTCACAAACCTCACACTAAATCTTAGCCCTCTGTTAGCCCTATGGGCAAATGCAAAGGAATTAGCTTGGAAAGCCACTTCACAAATGATGGCTAAGCATAGCCACTCACAAACTTAACACCTATTCATCATATCACATTGCACCGTGCCTCTTCGCTCTCTGTGATGCTGTTTCACTTGAATCCTATAGTACAAGAGAGACTGCTGTCCAACCATTACTTTACGTTCAATGCACAAAGTGTTCCCCGGATGGTTTCAGGGCCAGCGACAGGAGTGAAAAGCCTTCTAATAAACACATCTGCTTAGTGTCTCCAGAGTGACTCAATGCCAGCCGTGCTCAGGTACAGCCACAGCTGTTCTGCTCAGCTGAAGCAGCAAGTATACACCACCCGACCAAACGTTATGTAACCAGAAGCACAAACACACATGCCTGTGTATTCTGCCATGGTGCAGGGAAGCTTTTGTTTTGGATGTGTAAGTAGGACAACTGTGAACAGATCATTTAAACACAGGTTTTGCTGTCTTTTTCCCCCCTCTGTGTTGCCTAGCTGATAGAGACGATGACCCACATTTTGTAATCCCCTGTATTGTGTAGCGGTGCTGGGAGAATTGGGATAGTGGCATCGCAGAGGAAACAATGGAGCAGGACATTCTCCATCTCTAGACTTGTCTTCTCTCCTGCGGCAGATTGTCTCCTCTCACTGCTGCAATGTCTGCTCCACATAATGTCACGTTATTTGCTGGGGATCAAAGTCTGCTTTTCTCATATGAGGGAACGTAAACAAGTGCGAAGCTGAGGCTTTCAGACAGACTGAAGCACTTTGTGATTCTTACATTACATTTTAGTAAAAGCATTTATTACATTATACTACAAAGTTATTTTTCTTTATGATCCCTCAACTGGAGAAGGATTTCCATATTAACATTAGCAAATAATCCTCCTATCCAAAGCCTATTACCACCACAAGGGAAATATCTCTAATAGGGGGAATCCAATTTGATGCTACAATATTGTTTAATGCAATTACCATCGCACTTGAAAACAAAGCATATTTGGTTTCTTTCATCAATCTATTGAACTGCGACAGTTTAATCAGTTGGCCTTAAAAAGTGTTGCAGTTGCTAATTCTTGAATTACGCTTCTGAAATATGCACGCTCCCCAAAGCCTAACACACTGTCTCAACGTTGGCTTCATAAAATCCTGTAAGGTTCTCTAATACAGGGTCAATATGACTGGCAAAGTGAATGAGCTGATGATAATAAATAATAGAAGAAAACATACACTGTATGTACAAAAGCATGTGGACACCCCTTCAAATTAGTAGATTCGGCTATTTCAGCTACACCGGTTGCTGACAGGTGTATAAAATCGAGCACACACATATGCAATCTATTTAGACAAACATTGGCAGTAGAATGGCCTTACAGAAGAGCTCAGTGACATTCAACGTGGCACCGTCATAGGATGCCACCTTTCCAACAAGTCAGTTTATCAAATTTCTGCCCTGCTATAGCTGCCCCGGGTCAACTATATGTGCTGTTATTGTGAAGTGGAAACGTCTAGGAGCAACAACGGCTCATCCGCAAAGTGGTAGGCCACACAAGCTCACAGAACAGCACCGCCGAGTGCTGAAGCGCGTACCGTGTAAAAATAATCTACCCTCAGTTACAACACTCACTAGTTCCAAAACTGCCTCTGGAAGCAATGTCAGCAGAAGAACTGTTCATCGGGAACATCATGAAATGGGTTTACATGGCCGAGCAGCCGCACACAAGCTTAAGATCAACATATACAATGCCAAGCGTCAGCTGGAGTAGTGTAAATCAGCATCTGGCTGTCCGACGGACAAATCTGGGTTTGGCGGATGCCAGGAGAACACTATCTGCCCCAATGCATAGTGCCAACTGTAGAGTTTGTTGGAGTAAGAATAAGGGTCTGGGGCTGTTTTTCATGGTTCGGGCTAGACCCATTAGTTCCAGTGAAGGGAAATCTTAACGCTACAGCATACAATGACATTCCAGACAATTCTATGCTTCAACTTTGTGTTAACAGTTTGGGGAAGGCCCTTTCCTGTTTCAGCATGACAATGCCCCCATGCACAAAACAAGGTCAATGCAGATGTGACTTCCCAGAAGAGTGGATGCTGTTACAGCAGCAAAGGCGGGGACCAACTCCATATTAATGCCCATGATTTTGGAATGAGATGTTCGACAAGCAGATGTCCACATACTTTTGGTCATGTAGTGTAGCTTTCAGTATGATAATGACTCGTTTATATTCCACACAGGATTCATTCAATATCAGATTTAAATAACTACAGGGATATTAACGTCTTCAGCTGTAGCTATTGATTGTCTGGCATCTCATCTCACAGAGGATTCTCACAGAGGATTGCTTTTGTTCCTGTCTTAAAATTGTCTTTTAGCGAGGTCCTCCTGTCTAAAGATGAAGAATACATTTGTCACTGACTCGTCAATTGTTGATAGATTTTTCACAAGAGTAAATTTACCCTGCTGTGCTGTGTTCAACACTTTAATCGGTTGCTCCCACTTCTCAAGTGTCACCTCTGGAGAACTTGGGTAGCCTACACATGGGTCTATTACAATAAGGCTCTCAAGAATAAAATAAAAAAACATGTGTTTAGCCATTTTTAAAGTCAAACGATTTCAAAGTCTTTCAGGAAAAAAACGTATTCTCATCTTTAGATCAGAGTTGTAGTTGTACTGACTTACACAGTGCCTTCAGAAAGTATTCATACCCCTTGACTTATTCCACATTTTGTTGTGTTACAGCCTGAATCCAAAATGGATTAAATAGATGTTTTTTCTCAGCCATTTACACACAATACCCCATAATACAAAGTGAAAACATGTTTTTAGAATTATTAGCAAATATATTGAAAATTAAATACAGAAATATCTCATTTACATAAGTATTCCCACCCCTGAGTCAATACTTTGTAGAAGCACCTTTAGCAGCGATTACAGCTGTGAGACTTTCTGGGTAAGTCTCTAAGAGCTTTCCACACCTGGATTGTGCAACATTTGCCCATTATTCTTTTCAAAATTCTTCAAGCTCTGTCAAATTGGTTGTTGCTTGGGCCTCCTAAGTGGTGCAATGGTCTAAGGCACTGCATCGCAGTGCTAGCTGTGCCACTAGAGATTCTGGGTTTGAGTCCAGGCTCTGTCGCAGCCGGACGCGACCAGGAGACCCATGGGGCGGCGCACAATTGGCCCAGCGTCGTCCGGGTTAAGGGAGGGTTTGGCCGGCAGGGATGTCCTTATCCCATCGTGCACTAGCGACTCCTGTGGTGGGCTGGGTGACATGGTCACCAAGTGTATGGTGTTTCCTCCAACACATTGGTGCGGCTGGCTTCTGGGTTAAGTGGGCAGTGCGGCTTGGTTGGGTTGTGTTTTGGAGGACACACAGAGACAATTGAATACCATGAAAAAGGGGTAAAAAAATACATATCTTTAAATTGGTTGATCATTGATAGACAACCATTTTCAGGTCTTGCCATGGATTTTAAAGCAGATTTATGTCAAAACTGTACCTCGGCCACTTAGGAACATTCACTGGTTTCTTAGTAAGCAACTCCAATGCGAATTTGGCCTTGTGTTTTATTTTTTATTATTTAGCCTTTATTTATCTAGGCAAGCCAGCGAAGAACAAATTCTTATTTACAATGACGGCCTACCCGAGCCAAACCCTAACAACGCTGGGCCAATTGTGCGCCACCCTATGGGATTCCCAATCACAGCCGGTTGTGATACAGCCTGGAATCAAACCAGGGTCTGTAGTGATGCCGCTAGCACTGAGATGCAATACCTTAGACAGCTGCGCCACTTGGGTGCCCCAGGTTATTGTCCTGCTGAAAGGTGAATTAATCTCCCAGTGTCTGGTGGAAAGCAGACTGAGACAGGTTTTCCTCTAGGATTTTGCCTGTTCTTAGCTCCATTCCGTTTATTTTTTCAATCTGAAAAACTCCCCAGTCCTTAACGATTACAAGCATACCCATAATATGATGCTTCCATCACTATGCTTGAAAAAATTGAGAGTGGTACTCAGTAATGTGTTGTACTGGATTTTCTCCAAACATAACACTTTGTATTCAGGACATAAAGTTAACTGCTTTGCCACATTCTTTGCAGTATTACTTTAGTACCTTGTTGCAAACAGCATGCATGTTTTAGAATATTTTATTCTGTACAGGCTTCCTTCTTTTCACTTTGTCAATTTGATCTAGCAACCATTTGGTTACTGGCCCAACACGCTAACCACTAGGCTACCTGCCACCCTGTAAGCAAAGTTCACTGGCCCATCCCTTTAGGCGCTATGTTGCTGCCAAAGCTTGTATACAGCATAATGTTTAAACCATGTTTTAACAATGTTTGAGGAAACTAAAAAAATCTTGATACTTTTTTTTGTGCATTTCCTGTATTAACTGTAGCCTAGATCAAATCAAATCAAATCACATTTTATTTGTCATATGCTCCTGTCACGGCTGTCTTCATTCTCCTCATCTGACGAGGAGAAGCGAGAAGGATCGGAGGACCAATACGCAGCGTGGTAAGTGTTCGTCATTTTACAGTTTTTTTGGATTTTTTTWTTWTTTTTTATTTCACCTTTATTTAACCAGGTAGGCTAGTTGAGAACAAATTCTCATTTGCAACTGCGACCTGGCCAAGATAAAGCATAGCAGTGTGAACAGACAACACAGAGTTACACATGGAGTAAACAATAAACAAGTCAATAACATGGTAGAAAAAAAGAGAATCTATATACAATGTGTGCAAAAGGCATGAGGTAGGCAATAAATCGAATAATCACAATTTAGCAGATTAACACTGGAGTGATAAATCATTTCAGATGAACATGTGCAAGAAGAGATACTGGTGTGCAAAAGAGCAGAAAGTAAATAAATAAAAAGCAGTATGGGGTGAGGTAGGTAAAATGGTGGTAGTTTTACAGATGGACTATGTACAGCTGCAGCGATCGGTTAGCTGCTCGGATAGCAGATTTTTAAATTTGTTAGGAGATAAAGTCTCCAACTTCAGAGATTTTTGCAATTCGTTCCAGCGCAGGCAAGCAGAGAACTGGAAGGAAAGGCGTCCAAATTGAGGTTTTAGCTTTAGGATGATCAGTGAGATACACCTGCTGGAGCGCGTGCTGCGGGTGGGTGTTAGCCATCGTGACCAGTGAACTGAGATAAGGCGGCACTTTTACCTAGCATAGCCTTGTAGATGACCTGGAGCCAGTGGGTCTTGACGACGAACATGTAGCGAGGGCCAGCCGACTAGGGCATACAGGTCGCCAGTGGTGGGTCGTATAAGGTGCTTTAGTTAAACAAACGAATGGCACTGTGATAAACTGCATCCAGTTTGCTGAGTAGAGTGTTGGAAACTATTTTGTAATGACATCGCCGAAGTCGAGGATGGTAGGATAGTCAGTTTTACTAGGGTAAGTTTTGGCGGCGTGAGTGAAGGAGGCTTTGTTGCGGAATAAGAAAGCCGATTCTTGATTTGATTTTGGATTGGAGATGTTTGATATGAGTCTGGAAGGAGAGTTTGCAGTCTAGCCAGACACCTAGGTACTTATAGATGTCCACATATTCTAGGTCGAACCGTCCAGGGTGGTGATGCTAGTCGGGCGTGCGGTGCAGGCAGCGAACGTGTGAAAAGCATGCATTTGGCTTTTACTACGTTTAAAGAGCAGTTGGAGGCCACGGAAGGAGTGTTGTATGGCATTTAGAAGTCGTTGGAGGTTAGATAGCACAGTGTCCAAGGAAGGGCCGGAAGTATATAGAATGGTGTCGTCTGCGTAGAGGTGGATCAGGGAATCGCCCGCAGCAAGAGCAACATCATTGATGTATACAGGAGAAAGAGTCGGCCCAGAATTGAACCCTGGGGCTACCCCCATAAGGACTGCCGAGACCGGACAACATGCCCTCCGATTAGACACACTGAACTCTGTCTGCAAAGTAGTTGGTGAACCAGGCAAGCAGTCATTAGAAAAACCGAGGCTACTGAGTGCTGCCGATAAGAATATGGTGATTGACAGAGTCGAAAGCTTGGCCAGGTTCGATGAAGACGGCTGCACAGTAATGTCTTTTATCGATGGCGGTTATGATGTCGTTTAGTACCTTGAGCGTGGCTGAGGTGCACCCGTGACCGGCTCGGAAACCGGATTGCACAGCGGAGAAGGTACGGTGGGATTCGAGATGGTCAGTGATCTGTTTGTTGACTTGGCTTTCGAAGACCTTAGATAGGCAGGCAGGGATGGATATTACAGCTTGTTGGGTCCAGGGTGTCTCCCCTTTGAAGAGGGGGATACCCGGCGGGGCTTTCCAATCCTTGGGGATTCAGATGATACGAAGGAGGGTTGAACAGGCTTAATAGGGGGTGCGGACAATGGCGGCGGACAGTTTCAGAAATAGGGGGTCCAGATTGTCAAGCCCAGCTGATTTGTATGGGTCCAGGTTTTCTCAGCTCTTTCAGAACACTCTGCTATCTGGATTTGGGTAAAGGAGAAGCTGGGGAGGCTTGGGCGAGTAGCAGCGGGGGGCGGGGCTGTTGGCCAAGGTTGGAGTCGCCAGGAGGAAGGCATGGCCAGCCATTGAGAAATGCTTGTTGAAGTCTTCGTTATCACGGATTTATCGGTGGTGACCGTGTTACCTAGCCTCAGTGCCAGTGGGCAGCTGGGAGGAGGTGCTCTTGTTCTCCATGGACTTTTACAGTATCCCAGACTTTTTGGAGTTAGAGCTACAGGATGCGAATTTCTGCTTGAAAAGAGGCCTTTGCTTTCCTGACTGACTGCGTGTATGGTTCCTGACTTCCCTGCTCGTGCATATCGCGGGGGCTCTTCGATGCTATTGCAGTTCGCCACAGGATGTTTTTGTGCTGGTCGAGGGCAAGTCAGGTCTGGAGTGAACCAAGGGCTATATCTGTTCTTGGTTCTGCATTTTTTGAACGGAGCATGCTTGTCTAATATGGTGAGGAAGTAACATTTAAAGAATGACCAGGCATCCTCAACTGACGGGATGAGGTCATATTCCTTCCAGGGTACCCGGGCCAGGTCGATATTGAAAGGCCTGCTCGCAGAAGTGTTTTAGGGAGCGTTTGACGATGATGAGGGTGGTCGTTTGACCGCGGACCCGTGGCGGATACAGGCAATGAGCAGTGATCGCTGAGATCTTGATGCGACAGCAGAGGTGTATTTGGGGGGCAGGTTGGTCAGATAATGTCTATTAGGGTGCCCATGTTTACGGATTTAGGGTTGTACCTGGTGGTTCCTTGATGATTTGTTGTGAGATTGAGGGCTCAAAGCTTGATTGTAGGACTGCCGGGTGTTAAGCATATCCAGTTTAGGTCACCTAACCGAACAAACTCTGAAGCTAGATGGGGAGCGAATCAATCACGATGGTGTCCAGGGCACAGCTGGGAGCTGAGGGGGGTCGGTAGCAGGCGGCAACAGTGAGAGACTTATTTCTGGAGAGATTAATTTTAAAATTAGAAGTTCGAACTGTTTGGGCAATAGACCTGGAAAGTATGACAGACTTTGCAGGCTATCTCTGCAGTAGATTGCAACTCCTCCCCCTTTGGCAGTTCTATCTTGACGGAAAGTGTTATAGTTGGTATGGAAATCTCAGAATTTTTGGTGGCCTTCCTAAGCCAGGATTCGGACACGGCAAGGACATCAGGATTGGCAGAGTGTGCCTAAAGCGGTGAGTAAGGCAAACTTAGGAGGAGGCTTCTGTATGTTGACATGCATGAGCCAAGCTTTTTCGATCGCAGAAGTCAACAAATGAGGGTGACTGGGGACATGCAGGGCCTGGGTTTACCTCCACATCACCCGAGGAACAGAGGAGTAGTAGGATGAGGGTGCGGCTAAAGGCTATCAAAACTGGTCGCCTAGAGCGTTGGGGACAAAGAATAAAAGGAGCAGATTTATGGGCGTGGTAGAATAGATTCTGGGCATAATGTGCAGACAGGGGTATGGAGGGGCGCGGGTACAGCGGAGGCAAGCCCAGGCACTGGGTGATGATAAGAGAGGTGTTATCTCTGGACATGCTGGTCTACAATGGGTGGGGGTGGGGACAAAGGGGGTATCAGAGGTACGGAGAGTGGAACTACAGGTCCATTGCAAACCAAAACAATGATAATGAAAACTAGCCTGAACAACAGTATGCAAGGCATATTGATATTTGAGAGAGACATACATAAGGCATAAAGTGATTGCAGGTCTTGATTGGAGAGCTAGCTAAAACAACAGGTAAGATAACAGCAGCAATAACAGGGTGTTAGTCTTACACAGCAACAACAGGTAAAAATGGCGACGACTAGGCAGAGAGGGTCGGATTAACTTACACACAGTCCTGAGTTTAAAGCACAGAGCCGACAGGTAAAACACAAATAAACAGAATGGAGTACCGTGAATTAATGGACAGTCAAGCATGCATCAGCTATGTAGCCAAGTGATCATAGTGTCCAGGGGGCAGCCGTAGATGGAGCAGAGGAGGCCTCCACTAAGCTAGCACGCGGCTATAAAGTTGAGCCGCGGGGGGTGGTCTGCTCAGACGGAGGGGGGTCTGCTCAGACGTGTGATTTGATCGGACAGAGAATCCAAAGGCCAAGCCACATGCGCTGCTATTCGAGCGATGAGAACGATGTTCGTCGGTATGAATCTGGTTTGCTAGCTCTTAGATTAGCTTCTGTGGCTCAGTAATGCCATTCGTAGCCTTATGTGAGCGCAGCATCTCGTGCAAGCTCCGCAGCTGGGCCCAGGCTAGCTCAAGGCTAACTGGTGCTTGTTCCGGGACAGATGGTGTTAGCCAGTAGTAGCCACTTCGTGCAGCTAGCTAGCTGTTGAGTGATATCGGGTAATTGTTCCAGAGCTTGCGTCAGGAATCCGGTGATGTGGTAGAGAGAAAGCAGGTCCTATATGCTCTGGGTTGATATCGCGCTTGCAGCTAGCCGGCAGATGGGCCTAGCTCGAGGCTAGCTCAAGGCTAAACTGGTGCATGCTTCGGGACAGTGGTGTTTAGCCAGTAGTAGCCCACTCGGTTGCAGCTAGCTAGCTGTGATGATACGGTTTGTATTGTCCAGAGCTTGCGTCAGGAATCCGGTGATGTGGTAGAGAGAAAAGCAGTCCTATATGCTCTGGGTTGATATCGCGCTTCGCCGCAGCGACTGCAGGTATTGGCACGCGGTATTGAAGCTGCTGTGTCCGAGTTGAGGGTGAGAAGACCGCAGCAGTGGCTAACTGACTTACTAGCCTAGTAGCTAGTTATCTGGCTAGCTTCTGCTTGGGGTTACGGTTCTTAAAGTATAAAAAAATAGCAGGTCCGTACCACATTGGGTGAGGCGAATGTAGGATGTATTATTCAGTTCCTAGATGAAAGTGAAATTAAAATATATACGGAAACGTATACGAAAAATACGAAGACTATTTACTATTTACTATTTACTATTTACACGCTAAGGACAATACAAACACACGTTCCGACTGCTACGCCATCTTGGATTTCTATTTTTTTTAATTTTAGTGCTTACACACTAAAATTAAAAAGTAGTACACTATTAGCCAAAACCTTTACACTCCAAGAGAGAACATCAGGCCCCATATTTGCACAACTATAAGCACATTGTCAACCTCACACTTGTTGAAAAACTCTACACACCAGTGATTTGCAAAACACTAAACACACTTAACATACATTACACACAAAAAAACTAATCATGAAGTCACGTCCTTGCAATACCAAAGCACTGACTGTCCAATTTACCACACCGTCCAACCAATTGGTTCAACACAGTCATCAGGGTGCAAACACTCGTTTGCTTAATTGTAGACACCAATCAGGTTGTATAAGCACTATAAAAACAACAGGTGATTTCATCGTCTTCAAGCACAATGGAAAGAGTCAGAGAAAGAGTAAGACAAGGACGAGGAGGAGGAGGTACGACGAGGAGGAGAACGAGGAGGAGTGAGAGGGACGAGGACGAGGAGAACGAGAGAGGACGAGAGGAGGAGAGGACGTAGGGGAGAAGAGGAAGAGGGAAGACAAGAAGGTGCTCAAAGAGGACCGATCTGACAAATAGAATCCGCGCAACACTGGTTGACCACGTTGTCAACCACGGCCTGACGCTGAAGGGAGGCTGGACTGCGAGTACAGCCAAATCTAAGCCGATATACAGTGGCAAGTGTGATGAGACATTTCGACTGGAAAATAGGTATTTAAAAAATATCATCATATCAAAAACATCTGCACGGTTTCAGTACTGCTTACAGTACTGTATTCTATGCACTATCAGCACTTCTGTTACCTTTTCCTGTGAAATTACTGTACTATTGTATACTGGGTTTTTTTCTACATAGGATTGAGGGGTCAGGGACGACAAGGGGGAAGGCCTCCAATGTTCACAGAACAGCAAGAGAGGGAGATAGTAAACATGGTTTTGCCAACATGCTTCACTCTAAGCAGCCCAAGCGGCATTGTCAATATATCTCACCCATCTCCTTCAACGATATCCATCAGGTCTCAACATCAACACTGGCCGCATCCTAAAAAAAAACATATTTCAAATGAAGAACAAATTTATCGAGTGCCTTTCGAGCGCAATCTCGAGAAGGGTGAAACGACTCGGCATGTATTATGCAGAGTATATATTGATTTATCAGCAGTGTGATCTCTGCGATACTGTCTCATAATCTTTTACTGTACTGTAATATGTATACTAGATCTACACTGAACTACACAATTTTGCCTGACACTGTTTTTCAGAGAGAGTTTACGAATGGATGGAGAGGAGATCCAGCATGAGTTCATTTACGTAGATGAGGCTGGTTCAACCTGGACGGAAACACGGAGGGGAAGAAACATCATTGGCCACAGGGCTATAGTCAATGTCCCAGGGCAACGTGGGGGTAATATAACACTCTGTGGCAGCATTACACAGAATGGGATCCTCCCCGCCCATGCCCATATGGGCCCTTACAACACAGCACTCATACTTACATTCTTGGACCCAATTGCACACAATCATACAGACAGCAAAATCAAATCGATCATACTGCAATACATTGTTGTCTGGGACAATGTTGTCTTTCCACCGCTCTGCTCTGGTTCAGAACTGGTTTCAGCAACATCCACATTTCACCGTCCTATATCTTCCACCATACTCTCCATTCCTCAACCCCATAGAAGAGTTTTTCTCGGCATGGCGGTGGAAGGTTATGATCTCCGTCCAGCGTAGAGGTACTCCTCATCCAAGCCATGTAGGAGGCCTGTAACCAGATGGAGGTAGCAGCAATGCAAGGATGGATTTGTCATTCAAGACGTTTTTTTCCAAGGTGTCTCTGCTGCTAATGCGACACATTGCCTGCGATGTTGATGAATTCTCTGCCAGATCCAGCTAGCGAAGAGACAATGTCTAGTTATTAAAAAAAAAAAAAAATTGAACTTACAATACGTAAAGTGACGTTTGGTTACAGTATTATGAATCTCCATGTCAACATTTTGGGCGTGTTGAGAAATAAATGAGTTTCTTCAGTCTGCAACATTGGTCTTGTGTAGTGTTTGGTGAATTTACATTATATTTGTACTTTGTTGATAGTAGCCTACTCTAATCATAGGAAGTAGAAGTTGGCTAAAAGTGTTTTAGGTTTATCACAGCAGAGTGTAACTCGTGCAAACAGAGTATAGTAATGTGAAACGTGTGTGTTTCATATGGTAACAAAGTGTGGTTTCTAAAAAGAAGTGTATAGTTTTTACAAGAGTGTTTAATTTTGCAAAGGATCTGTAGTGTTTTGCTAATTGGGTGTGTGGTTGTGCTAATTGTGTGTAGTGTTTTGAAAACACGGGCCCTGTTTTGAAAATCGTGCTTAAGCAATAAAAAAAAACTGTAATGGAAAAACTGAACACTACAAAAACAACAAAGAAACAACCGTGAAGCTAAATAACAATCGCGCTGACACAAACACTACACATAGACAATCACCCACAACCCACAATGACAAAACAGGCTACCTAAATATGGTTCCCAATCAGAGACAACGACTAACACCTGCCTCTGATTGAGAACCATATCAGGCCAAACACAGAAACAGACAAACTAGACATACAACATAGAATGCCCACTCAGATCACACCCTGACCAAACAAAACATATAAACATACAAAGCAAACTATGGTCAGGGCGTGACATCTCTGAATACAACAGGTTATATTTTCCCTTTTCGTTGCACGATTTAAAGGTTCAGGACGATTTTATTTTATCTTATATTTTATCTGGCCCTTTTTATTCTTTTTTTKGGGGGGGGGCAGCCAAGATAACAACCCAATGAAACTCACAGCAGGGACTGGCAGATGACTGTTAAAATAATAAATGGGCTTACTGTGGTGCCCCTTCTGTTCAGCAGCGGAAGAGTGAGGTTAACAGGGAGGATGCGGCGCCTCAACAACTCTGAGCAACAAAATAACAGCTGAGATAACTGCTCTCACTTCTGATACTGAACTCCATGTCACCAGTGAACTTCTTTGACCCCTGGCTGTAGTTTCAGCATCATTTTGTCCTGTCTTCCAATTTATCCAGTCTGGGGGTAAAGATTCAATCTATGGCATTTGGATTAACTGGCAGTGGCTGTACTGTTCGATACTTTATCATCGTCACTATCATCACACACCCCAACTACTGGAAGTTCAACTTTCGGGATAAACTCTCTACAGTAATTGAACCACAGAGATTTTGATAGTTTGTTTGCACCTCATCTTCCTGTTAGGAGCATCTTTTGCTTTTGTGTGAGCGTCTAATTTCTTCTCAAAGGCTTCATAACTGTCTCTGTGCTTTTCAGCTGGTGCTGAGATTGTTCTCCCTGACTACTCAAGTCCTTGCTGCCTCAGTATATCAGTGGTAAAGCTGCAGTATTTGACAATGGTATTGAGAAATGGCTGGGCACGCCATAAATAGTGCATTTCCCTGTTATAAACACCCTCAAAATGTCCTTTACTTGGAGGTAAAATCAGATAGATCTGCACATGAATGAGAGTCTATTGACGCAACCTAAGTAACATTATAAAAAAATCCCCATCAAATTTAGTCGGTTTAAGCTAGATATATCAGATTTTTGCATGGGCTGCGTCTCAATCCACTGCATCCGCCTATGTCGGCCTTCCGCATCTGCGGTGGAAGTTGGCCGAGCTACAGCAGTATTTGTCAGACCATGAGACATCACAGAAATCTTCTTCTCTCACAAAAAAGTCTGTAATGTACGAACGGTTTTGCTCAACAACCCCCACAGGTGTCACGGGACTCGTCTGAAGTCGGTAATGCTGATGTGCCAACTTCTGTCTGTAGCCTCCGAACTGTTTGCGCTACAAACTAATGTGACACTATGGAAAGGGGAGACGATTGGAAGTATGGAGGTAGTTTTGTGCCAACAAAAATAAGGGGTTAAATATGTGTCTAAATCTACCCCCTCCCCCCAATGGCTTAGACTTTTAGAGGTTAAATTATCAACAGAACAAAAAACCTGGCAATTAGGTTTGTGTTGCACATAGTGAGTTCTGGGCACCTGGTGTGGGAGGCCTTTATTCCTGGAGAGGAGGCACAGCTAGATTGGAAGTGCAGTAACTGTGGGAGACCGCTCATAATGGGCTCTTTGCCGAGCCAGACATGAAGTCCGCACGTCTCTGGATGAGAGCACTGTTAGAAATCACTAGAGGTGGCCACTCAGAGCACAGGACTGGAGGATGTGTCAGGTTTGATTGGCTCTCCCCTGAAGGGCAATGGTTGTTTGTTATTCCAGMAGGTGCCATTTGCACACAGAAGGGGAGTGTTCTGTTTGCCTCAGCATTGGGGGTCCACAACAGCACTGCCCACCAATAAAGATGGATTAAAGCTTTATTTTGTGTTTATCTGTGCAGGAATCTTTACCCTTTCCCTCCTATAGTGATGGGGAGGTGTTACTCTTTGTTGTCTAACTTTTGAGTAACATTTAAAGTGCAGAAAAAAAGGCTACTGAATCCAGAGATTAATTTATGGAATGATTAACTTTGGACCATTAGAATCAGTATTTCTCCCAAGGTAAAAACAGCATAGGATTAATAGCTGAAAGCTGTAAAGGTATTGTACTCATGATGACTAAATGCCTCAGGCTGGTTAAATGCAGGTACGTCGGCTACTATAGGTTTGGGGAACTGTGAACTCATCTGATGTCATCCTGAGATACAGTCACTACAACAACACATCTTTCTGAACAGGAGTCTCTCAGAGTTAACATACCACAGAGACAGAATATAAGGCATTCCCATATAATATCATTGGTCAACCCAGCAAATTATCTAAATAATCTTGCAGAGAGGAATCATTCTTGTTATGGTGACCAGATGGCCAATTAGTTATGAAATGCAGAGCATGTCTTAATGAGCTAAAACCTGGGCATTTTCTTGGGATATTCAAAAACTCTAGTACTTCAGATGTAACATCTCAATAGTGTTTCTTTTATAATGTCACCCTCTCTTGAACATGCTGATTCTAATTTCCCTAAAGAATATCTTAATTGTCTCAACTCTACTCCTGTTATTGTGTGTGTGTGTGTGTGTGTGTGTGTGTGTGTGTGTGTGTGTGTGTGTGTGTGTGTGTGTGTGTGTGTGTGTGTGTGTGTGTGTGTGTGTGTGTGTGTGTGTGTGTGTGTGTGTGTGTGTGTGTGTGTGTGTGTGTGTGTGTGTGTGTGTGTGTGTGTGTGTGTGTGTGTGTTGCGTGTGCCATCCAAGGGGCAAGGGTTCCAGTCTAGAAGCATGGTTTCGACTGCTCCAACAGTCTTGCTTTGCTGTTGCAGTTTAACTGACGCCCGGCACAGAAAGACAATTTCCATAGACTGCCACATAGAGAAGTCAGATCTGAAAATTCCTAATAAGACACTTTAGTCAGAACCTTTGTGAACCAACTATCCATTGTATTATTCAAATAATTGTCAATGAGGCAAAACATTTTTTATCACTCACAGCCAAAGATATGAACATTTTGTATTCATCCAATCGCGCTTCCCGGTGTGCACCGAGTGCTAGTGCGCATGTGAAGTTGGGACGTGTAAACTGGATGCTTTTCGGCTATAGATGGTCCGTCCATGAATCGGCAAACGAGAACGTGAGTAGATTACGTTGAAAACAACGGTCGGACATCTTGGACACAGACTCCAGTTCTTTTATACCTCAGTGGTGCAGTCCCTAACCTGAAAGGGTTTAGATTCAACAGAAAATATTGCTATTCAAGATTTCATGCTAAACTTGCCAGTATGGTTACAGCCCTGATCCTGTGGTTTTCCAGAAATCTTGGTTGGAGGATCCAGGTTTCCACCTTATTACCTCCTAATTCCGTGAATCTTCCAATCGGGATTTTGGGAAAACCAGGGAATTTATTGAAAGTTCCCGGAATTTTGCAATCCTAATTCTCAGCAATCCCAGACACTAAACTGAGACCCAAAGTTCAATTCATTGTTCGTGTGACCTGAACTATTGGGAATTTTTGATTTCCCAATAGGTGTATGTGTGGGGTTTTATTCTTTCAATTGTATCACTTTTAAAAACATTCATTGAGACAGAGGGTGTCACAGGAAGGCCAAGAAGATCAACAAGGATCTCAGCCACCCGAGCAACAGCTTGTACATCCCACTACCATCTAGAAGGCGGAGACAGTGCAGGTGCATGAAAGCTGGGACCGAAAGACTGATAAACAGCTTCTATTTTCAGGCCATCAGACTGTTAAACATCCATCACTAGCTGGCCTCCTCCTGGTACCCTGCCCAGAACCAAAGACACTGTCACTAGCCAGCTACACCCGGTACCTTAGAGACTGCTACCCTATGTACATAGTCATTGAAGACAGGTCACTTTAATAATGTTTACATACTGTTTTAGCCACTTTATATGTACGGAACATTAGGAACACCTGCTCTTTCCATGAAATAGACTGACCAGGTGAATCAAGGTGAAAGCTATGATCCATTATTCATGTCACTTGTTAAATCCWCTTCAATCAGTGTAGACGAATGGAGGAGACAGGTTAAAGAAGGATTTTAAGCCTTGAGACAAGTGAGACATAGATTGTGTATGTGTGCCATTCAGAGGGTGAATGGGCAAGACAAAATATTTGAAGTGCCTTTGAACGGGATATGGTAGTAGGTACCAGGCGCACCGGTTTGAGTGTGTCAAAAACTGCAATGCTGCTGGGTTTTTCACGCTCAACAGTTTCCCGTGTGTATAAAGAATGGTCCACCACCAAAAGAACATCCAGCCAATTTGACACAACTGTGGGATGCATTGGAGTCAACATGGGCCATCATCCCTGTGGAATGCTTTTGATACCTTGTAGAGTCCACGCCTCGACAAATTTAGGCTGTTGTGAGGGCCAATAGGGGTGCAACTCAATATTAGGAAGGTGTTCCTAGTGTTTTGTACACTCAGTGTGTACAGTATACTGTATTCTAGTCATGGCTCATCCTACATAACTACTGCTGTACACATATTTTCTATTAATTTACTGTCCAAACTGTGTATACACACCATGTATATTCAGTGCCAGTCAAAAGTTTGGACACACCTACTCATTTCAGGTTTTTCTTTATTTTTGCTATTTTCTACATTGTTGAATAATAGTGAAGACATCAAAACAATGAAATAACACATATGGAATCATGTAGTAACCAAAAAAGGGTTCAACAAATCAAAATATATTTTATATTTGAGGTTCTTCAAAGTAGCGAATCCTTTGCCTTGATGACAGCTTTGCACACTATTGCCATTCTCTCAACCAGCTTCATGATTTAGTCACCTGGAATGCATTTCAATTAACAGGTGTGCTGTGTTAAAAGTTAATTTGTGGAATTTCTTTCCTTCTTAATGCGTTTTAGCCAATCAGTTGTGTTGTGTTGTGAAAAGGTAGGGGTGGTATACAGAAGATAGCCCTAATTGGTAAAAGTCCAAGTCGATATTATGGCAAGAACAGCCCAAATAAGCAAAGAGAAATGACAGTCCATCATTACTTTAAGACATGAAGGTCAGTCAATGCGGAAAATTTCAAGAACTTTGAACGTTTCTTCAAGTGCAGTCGCAAAAACCATCAAGCGCTATGATGAAACTGGTTCTCATGAGGACCGCCACAGGAAAGGAAGTACCAGAGTTACCTCTGCTGCAGAGGATACGTTCATTAGGGTTACCAGCCTCAGAAATTGCAGCCCAAATAAATGCTTCACCGAGTTAAAGTAACATACATATCTGAACATCAACTGTTCAGAGGAGACTGTGTGAATCAGACCTTCATAGTCGAATTCCTGCAAAGAAACCACTACTAATGGACATCAATAAGAAGAGACTTGCTTGGGCTAAGAAACACGAGCAATGGACATTAGACCGATGGAAATCTGTCCTTTGGTCTGATGAGTCCAAATTTGAGATTTTTGGTTCCAACCGCCGTGTCTATATGAGACGCAGAGTAGGTGAACGGATGATCTGCCCCACCATGAAGCATGGAGAAGGAGGTGTGATGGTGTGGGGGGTGCTTTGCTGGTGACACTGTCTGTGATTTATTTAGAATTCAAGGCAGCGATACGCCATCCCATCTGGTTTGTGCTTAGTGGTACTATCATTTGTTTTTCATCAGGACAATGACCCAAACACACCTCCAGGCTGTGTAAGGGTTATTTGACCAAGAAGGAGAATAATGGAGTGCTGCATCAGATGACCTGGCCTCCACAATCACCCGACCTCAACCCAATTGAGATGGTTTGGGATGAGTTGGACCGAAGGAAAAGCAGCCAACAAGTGTTCAGCATATGTGGGAACTCCTTCAAGACTGTTGGGAAAGCATTCCAGGTGACTACCTCATGAAGCTGGTTGAGAGAATGCCAAGAGTGTGCAAAGCTGTCATCAAGGCACTAAAGAAAATAAAGAAAAACACTTGAATGAGTAGTTGTGTCGAAACTTTGGACTGGTACTGTACATACAGTGTATTCGGAAAGTATTCAGACCCCTTGACTTTTTTCACATGTTGTTACGTTACAGACTTATTCTAAAATGTATTTTTAAAATGTTCCCCTCATCAATCTACACACAATACCCCATAATGAAAAAGTGAGAAATACTTTTTTGAAATGTTAGCAAATTTATCAAAAGTAAAAAACTTAAATACCTTATTTACTTGAAATTGAGCTCAGGTGCATCCTCTTTCCATTTATCATCCTTGAGATGTTTCTTCAACTTCATTGGAGTCCACCTGTGTTAAATTCAATTGCTTGGACATGATTTAGAACGCCACACACCTGTCTATATAAGGTCCCACAGTTGACAGTGCATGTCAGAGCAAAAACCAAGCCATGAGGTTTAAGGAATTTTCCGTAGAGCACCGAGACAGGATTGTGTCGAGGCACAGATCTGGGGAAGAGTACCAAAACCTTTCTGCAGCAATGAAGGTCCACAGAGACACAGTGGCCTCCATCATTCTTAAAAGGAAGAAGTTTGGAACCGCCAAGACTCTCCCTAGAGGTTGACCCAATGGGCACTCTGACATAGCTCCAGAGTTCCTCTGTGGAGATGGGAGAACCGTCCAGAAGGACAACCATATCTGCAGCATTTCACCAATCACCAATAATTTTTTTAACTGACTTGCCTAGTTAAAATAAAAGGCACATGACAGCCTGCTTGGAGTTTCACAAAAAGGCACCTAAAGGACTCTCTGACCATGAAAAACAAGATTCTCTGGTCTGATGAAACCAAGATTGGTCTCTGGTCTGATGAAACCAAGCCTGAATGCCAAGCGTCACATCTGGAAGAAACCTGGCACCATCCCTACTGTGACGCATGGTGGTGCCAGCATTATGCTGTGGGGATGTTTTTCAGCCGCAGGGACTGGGAGACTAGTCAGGATTGAGGGAAAAATGAACGGAGCAAAGTACAGAGAGATCCTTGACGAAAACCTGCACCAGAGCACCCAGGACCTCAGACTGGGGTGAAGCTTCGGGACAAGTCTCTGAACGTTAACATCCGGCGCCGAAACGAGATGGCCGCCTCGCTTCGCGTTCCTTGGAAAATATGCAGTATTTTGTTTTTTTATGTGTTATTTCTTACATCGGTACCCCAGGTAATCTTAGGTTTCATTACATACAGTCGGGAGGAACTACTGAATATACGATTAACGTCAACTCATCATCGTTCCTACCAGGAATATGACTTTCCCGAACGGATCCAGTGTTTTGCCTTCCACCCAATACAATGGATCTGATCCCAGCCGGCGACCCTGTGCGACGCGTAAAAGGGGCAAACGAGGCGGTCTCCTGGCCAGGCTTCGGAGCGGGCACATCGCGCTCCACTCCCTAGCATACTACTCGCCAATGTCCAGTCTCTTGACAATAAGTTGATGAAATCCGAGCACGGGTAGCATTCAGAGAGCATCAGGGATTGCAACGTGCTCTGCTTCACGGAACATGGCTAACTCAAGAGACGCTAACGGAGTCGGTGCAGCCAGCTGGTTTCTTCATGCATCGCGCGACAGAAACAAACATCTTTCTGGTAGAAGAGGGGCGGGGGGTATGCCTTATGATTAACGAGACGTGGTGTGATCATCATAACAACACCACAGGAACTCAGTCATTCTGTTCACCTGATTTAGAACTCCTCACAATAAAATGTCGACCGCATTATCTACCAGGGAATTCTCTTCAATCATAATCACAGCCGTATATATTCCCCCCAAGCAGACACATCGATGGCCCTGAACGAACTTTATCTGACTCTTTGTAAACTGGAAACCACACACCCTGAGGCTGCATTCATCGTAGCTGGGGATTTTAACAAGGCTAATCTAAAACAAAACTCCCTAAAATTCTATCAGCATATCGATTGTGCTACCAGGGCTGGAAAAAACCCTAGATCATTGTTATACTATTTTCCGCGACGCATATAAGGCCTCCCGCCCCCTTTCGGAAAAGCTGACCACGACTCCATTTTTGTTGATTCCAGCCTACAAACAGAAACTAAACAACAAGCTCCCGCGTCAGGTCTGTTCAACGCTGGCCGACCAATCTGATTCCACGCTTCAAGACGCTTCGATCACGCGGATTGGATATGTTCCGCATTGCGTCCAACAACAAATATTGACGAATATGCTGATCGTGAGCGAGTTCATTAGGAGTGCATTGACAATGTCGTACCCACAGCAACGATTAAAACATTCCCAAACCAGAAACCGTGGATTGACGGCAGCATTCGCGTGAAACTGAAAGCGCGAACCACTGCTTTTTAACCAGGGCAAGGTGACGAAGCATGACGAATACAAACAGTGTAGCTATTCTCTCGCAAGGCAATCAAACAGGCTAAGTCCCAGTACAGAGACAAAATCGAGTCGCAATTCACACAGCTCAGACACAAGAGGTATGTGGCAGGGTCTACAGTCAATCACGGATTACAAAAAGAAAACCAGCCCCGTCGCGGACCAGGATGTCTTGCTCCCAGACAGGCTAAACAACTTTTTTTGCCCGCTTTGAGGACAATACGTGCACTGACACGGCCCCCTCACAAAACCTGCGGGTCTCCTTCACTGCAGCCGAGTGAGTAAAACATTTAAACGTGTTAACCTCGCAAGGTGCAGGCCCAGACGGCATTCCAGCGCGTCCTCAGAGCATGCGCAGACCAGCTGGCTGGTGTGTTTACGGACATATTCATCAATCCTTATCCCAGTCTGCTGTTCCCACATGCTTCAAGAGGGCCACCATTGTTCCTGTTCCCAAGAAAGCTAAGGTAACTGAGCTAAACGACTACCGCCCCGTAGCACTCACTTCCGTCATCATGAAGTGCTTTGAGAGACTAGTCAAGGACCATATCACCTCCACCTACCGGACACCCTAGACCCACTCCAATTTGCTTACCGACCAATAGGTCCACAGACGACGCAATCGCAACCACACTGCACACTGCCCTAACCCATCTGGACAAGAGGAATACCCATGTGAGAATGCTGTTATCGATTACAGCTCAGCATTTAACACATAGTCCCTCCAAACTCGTCATCAAGCTCGAGACCTGGGTCTCGCGCCCGCCTGTGCAACTGGGTCCTGGACTTCCTGACGGGCCGCCCCCAGGTGGTGAGGGTAGGTAACAACATCTCCACCCCGTTGATCCTCAACACTGGGGCCCCACATAGGGTGCGTTCTGAGCCCTCTGCCTGTACTCCCTGTTCACCCACGACTGCGTGCCATGCACGCCTCCAACTCAATCATCAAGTTTGCGGATGACACTACCGTGGTAGGCTTGATTACCAACAACAACGAGACGGCCTACAGGGAGGAGGTGAGGGCCCTCGGAGTGTGTGTCAGGAAATAACCTCACACTCAACGTCAACAAAACAAAGGAGATGATTGTGGACTTCAGGAAACAGCAGAGGGAGCACCCCCCCTATCCACATCGACGGGTCAGTAGTGGAGAAGGTGGAAAGTTTTAAGTTCCTCGTGTACACATCACGGACAAACTGAATTGGTCCAACCCACACAGACAGCGTCGTGAAGAAGGCGCAGCAGCGCCTCTTCAACCTCAGGAGGCTGAAGAATTCGGCTTGTCACCAAAAGCACTCACAAACTTCTACAGATGCACAATCGAGAGCATCCTGTCGCGGCTGTATCACTGCCTGGTAGCGGCAACTGCTCCCGCACAACACCGTAAGGCTCTCCAAGGGTAGTGAGGTCTGCAGAAGCATCACCGGGGCAAACTACCTGCCCTCCAGGACACCTACACCACCCGATGTCACAGGAAGGCATAAAGATCATCAAGGACAAACAACCACCCAAGCCACTGCCTGTTCCACCCGCTATCATCCAGAAGGCGACGGTCAGTACAGGTGCATCAAAGCAGGGACCGACGAGACTGAAAAACAGCTTCTATCTCAAGGCATCAGACTGTTTAAACAGCCACCACTAACCATTTAGCGGCGCTGCAACATACTGACTCAACTCCAGCCACTTTAAAATGGGAATTGATTGGAAATTATGTAAAAATTAGCACTAGCACTTTAACAAATGCCACTGGTAATATAACTGTTACATACCTACGATTACCCATCTCTCATACTGTATATACTGTAACTCTATATCATTGACTGCATCTTGCCATCTTTATGTAACACTGTACCACTAGCCCTTTAAACTATGCACTTTATGTTTACATAGTCCACATACTCATCTCATATGTATATTCCTACTCTATACTCATCCATTCTTGCCTATAGCCGTTCTGTACCACCAGCGTCATTCATATAATCTTATGTACATATTCTGTTATCCCTTTACACTTGTGTGTGTAAATAGTATAGTTGGTGGAATGTGTTAGGTTATGATTACTTGTTGGTTATTACTGCATTGTCGGAACTAGAAGCACAAGCATTTCGCTACACTCGCATTAACATCTGCTAACCATGTGTATGTGACTAATAAAATTCGATTTGATTTGATTTGATTTGATTTGATTTGAATGTCCTTGAGCGGCCCAGCCAGAGCCTAGACTTGAACCTGATTAAACATCTCTGGAGAGACCGGAAAATAGCTGTGCAGCGACGCTCTCCATCCAACCTGACAGAGCTTAAGAGGATCTGCAGAGAACAATGGGAGAAACTCCCCAAATACAGGTGTGCCAAGCTTGCAGCGTCATACCCATGAAGACTCAAGGCTGTAATTGCTGCCAAAGGTGCTTCAACAAAGTACTAAGTAAAGGGTCTGAATACTTATATGTAATTGTGATATTTCAGTTAAATGTTTTTGCAAAAATGTCTAACAACCTGTTTTTGCTTTGTCATTATGGGGTATTGTGTGTAGATTGATGAAGAACAAAAAAGCAATTTAAACTATTTTAGAATAAGGCTGTAACGTAACAAAAAGTGAGAAAAGTCAAGGGGTCTGAATACTTTGTAAATGTACCGTATATATTTATATATACAGTACTCCGGACTCTGACATTGCTCGTTCTAACATTGCTCGTTCTGATACAGTATGTCTCAATTTCTTGTTTGTTTAGTTTTCTGTTATTCACTCATGGATTGTTTGTGTATTGTTATTGTATTGCTAGATATTGCAGCACCGTAAGAGCTAGAGACATACTTAGAGCTAGAGACATAGCGTTCATCTTTGCTCTCGATCGTGACTAGTCTCCAGGTTCTGCCTCTGAAAAACACCCCCACAGCATGATGCTGCCACCACCCATGCTTCACCGTAGGCATGGTGCCCTTCCCCAGATCTGTGCTCAACCACATTCCTTGCCTCGGAGCTCTACGGATTAATTCCTTTGACCTCATGGCTTTTGCTCTGACATGTACGTAACTGTGGGACTTTATATAGACAGATGTCCAATCAATTTAATTTATCCACAGGTGAACTCCAATCAAGTTGTAGAAAACATCTCAAGGTAGATCAATGGAAACAGGATGCACCTGAGATCAATTTGAATCTCATAGCAAAAATCCTCAGCAATCTACACACAATACCCAATAATAACAAAGCAAAAACTGTTTTTTATACATATTTTGCAATTTATAAAACATAAAAACTGTTATTCACTCATGGATTGTTTTGTGTATTGTTATTTGTATTGCTAGATATTGCAAGCACCGTAAGAGCTAGAGACTATACTTAGAGCTAGGAGACATACGTTTCATCTTTGCTTCAGATCGGACTAGTCTCCCAGTTCTTGCCGCTGAAAAAAAACCCCCCACAGCATGATGCTGCCACCACCATGCTTCACCGTAGGCATGGTGCCCTTCCCCAGATCTGTGCCTCAACACATTCCTGCCTCGGAGCTCTACGGATAATGTACAGTATGTAAATGTGATATTTCAGTTTTTTATGWTTTATAAATTAGCAAAAATGTATAAAAAACTGTTTTTGCTTTGTTATTATTGGGTATTGTGTGTAGATTGCTGAGGATTTTTATTGATTTAACTTSTTATGGCTGCAGGGGCAGTATTGAGTAGCTTGGATGAAAGGTGCACAGAGGTGCCCATAGTAAACTGCCTGCTCCTCAGTCCCAGTTCCTAATATATGCATATTATTATTAGTATTGGATAGAAAACACTCTGAAGTTTATAAAACTGTTTGAATGATGTCTGTGAGTATAACAGAACTCATATGGCAGGCAAAAACCTGAGAAAAAATCCAAACAGGAAGTGGGAATTCTGAGGCTGGTCGATTTTCAACCAAGATCCAATTGAAATCACAGCGAGATATGGATGAGTTTGCACTTCCTACGGCTTCCACTAGATATCAACAGTCTGTAGAACCTTGTCTGATCCCTCTACTGTGAAGGGGGGGAGAATGAGAGGGGAATTAGTCAGGTCTGCAATGACCTGACCATGCTTTGACCATGCGCGTTCACATGAGAGGGAGCTCTGTTCCATCGCTCATCTGAAGTCAATGTAATTCTCCGGGTGGAACGTTATTCAAGAGTTATGTTAAAAACATTCCAAAGATTGATTCAATACATCGTTTGACATATTTCTACTGATTGTTACAGAACTTTTGGACATTTCATCAGCTTTTAGTGAACGTGCTTCCTGACGTTGGATTTGTTTAYCAAACACGCTAACAAAAATAGCTATTTGGACATAAATGATGGACATTACCGAACAAAACTAACATTTCTTGTGGAAATGGGAGTCCTGGGAGTGCATTCCGACAAAGATCAGCAAAGGTAAGTGAAGATTTATAATGCTTTTTATGAGTTTTGTTGACTGCACAATTTGGCGGGTAACTGTATGGCTTGCTTTTCTGGCTGAACGCTGTTTTCAGATTATTGAATATTGTGTTTTGCCGTAAAGCTTTTTGAAATCTGACACAGCGGTTGCATTAAGAACAGGTATATCTTTAATTCTATGTAAAACATGTATCTTTCATCAAAGTTTATGATGAGTATTTCTGTAATTTGACGTGGCTCTGCAATTTCTCCGGATATTTTGGAGGCATTTCTGAACATGGCGCCAATGTAAACTGAGGTTTTTGGATATAAATATGAACTTAATCGAACAAAACATATATGTATTGTGTAACATGAAGTCCTATGAGTGTCATCTGATGAAGATCATCAAAGGTTAGTGATTCATTTTATCTCTATTTCTGCTTTTTGTGACTCCAGTCTTTGGCTGGAAAAATGACTGTGTTTGTCTGTGATTTTACAGTGACCTAACATAATCGTTTGTGGTGCTTTCGCTGAAAAGCCTATTTGAAATTGGACACTTTGGTGGGATTAACAACAAGATTATCTTTAAAATGGTATAAGATACATGTATGTTTGAGGAATTTTAATTATGAGATTTCTGTTGTTTGAATTTGGCGCCCTGCACTTTCACTGGCTGTTGTCATATCGATCCCGTTAACGGGATTGCAGCCATAAGAAGTTTAATCAATTTTAGAATATGTGGAAAAAGTCAAGGGGTCTGAATACTTTCCGAAGGCACTGTATGTCCCCTTTTGAGGAATTACATTTCTGAGTGCATGATATTCAGTTTCACTGGCATATAGTACATTCTATGGATGGCCTTAAACTGCAGTAATTTATGTCTGAGATTATATGAACATGACTTGGAATTCAAACATATCTGTATCCATTCATCATCAATAGTGTCTCCCAGGTCTTCCTCACATTTTTGTTTTACATGCTTTGTGGCTCTATCAACCCTTGATACAGTTTGGAAATCAACTTTAGAGATTTGTCAGACTACCTGAAAATACAGTAGTTTCAATCATTGAAGCTTCTGGCTCGTCCAGTGTTTGCTGTAGAGAGAATAAAGTGTTCATCTGAAACATTTCAACTCAGAGCTGTCACAGACTGGTCTTCCCTGGTTGCCTGACCCTGATGAGACCCCTGTCATCATATGATCCTGCTCAGATGAGGTATGACAAATAATTACCTTGGTGTACATTTATACATTATATTATCCAAGTGTAGAATCAAAGGTTCAATTGAAATGACCATTATTCCCAGATCCCAGACTGTAGCCTACCCATCAACTCAAGATGGAACTTTGTATCCATTCACAGATTGTTATAATATACTGCAAAATTCACCTGAGTTCTGTAGACTGGTCTTCCCTGGCTGTCTGACCCTGCTGGGACACCTGTCACAATCTTTTCCTGTTAAGACATGATGAGCATAGTGTTGTGTACTGACTGTGCACTGTCACGATCGTCGTTGGAAGCATACTCGGACCAAAGCGCAGCGCGATATGGGTTCCACATGTTTATTCAATGAAACGCACAAAAAACAATAAAGAACAAACTAAACGTGATGTTCTGGAGTGCTCACAGGCAACAACACAAAAACAAGATCCCACAAAGCACAGTGGGGAAATGGCTGCCTAAATATGATCCCCAAAACCTGAAACCAACTGGGGAGGGTAGGGTGGGTGACTAGTGTCGGTGGCGGCTCCGGTGCGGGTCTTTGCCCCCGCCCAGACCATGGGTCCGGCCATGGAGCCGGGTAGAACGCCATGCCCGGACTGGGCACCGGCGCCGAGGTAGGCTCCGGCCATGGAGCTGAGTTGGCCGCCATGCCTGGACTGGGCACCGGCGCAGAGGAAGGCTCCGGCCTTGGAGCTGGACTGGACGCCGTGCCCGGACTGGGCCCTGACACAGAGGAAGGCTCCGGCCTTGAAGCGGGATGCTGTGCCTGGACTGGGCACCGGCGCAGAGGAAGGCTCCTGCCATGGAGCGGGACTAGACGCCGTGCTTGGACTGGGCATCGGCGCAGGGGAAGGCTCCGGCCATGGAGCTGGAGGTTCCGGACCGTTGACCGTCGCTGGAGGTTCCAGACCGTGGACCGTCGCTGGAGGTTCCAGACTGTTGACCGTCGCTGGAGGTTCCAGACCGTGGACCGTCGCGGGAGGTTCCGGACTGTGGACCGTCGCTGGAGGTTCCGGACTGTGGACCGTCGCAGGAGGTTCTGGACTGTGGACCGTCGTAGGAGTTCCGGACTGTGGACCGTCGTAGGAGTTTCCGGCCTGTGGACCGTTGCAGGAGGTTCCGGACTGTGAAACGTCGCCGGAAGCTCTGGACTAGGGACCGTCGCCGGAAGCTCTGGGCTAGGAACCGTCGCCGGAAGCTCTGGGCTAGGAACCGTCGCCGGAAGCTCTGGGCTAGGAACCGTCGCCGGAAGCTCTGGACTGGGGACCGTCGCCGGAAGCTCTGGACTGGGGACCGTCGCCGGAGGCTCTGGACTGGGGATTCGCACTGGAGGCCGAGTGCGTGGAGCCGGTACAGGTGGCACCGGACTGGTGACACGCACTTCAGGGAGAGTGCGGGGAGCAGGCACAGGATGTACCGGACTGGGAAGGGGCACTTGAGGCCTAGTGCGTGGAGCCGGTACAAGTGGCACCGGACTGGTGACACGCACTTCAGGGCGAGTGCGGGGAGCAGGCACAAGACGTACCGGGCATTGGAGGCGTACTGGAGACCTGGTGCGTAGAGCCAGCACAAATTGTACCGGAACGATGACACACTTTGCACGGCGAGTGCGGGGAGCTGGCACAGGACGTACTGGGCTGTGAAGGCGTACTGGAGACTTGGTGCGTAGAGCCGGCACACATGGTACCGGACAAATGACACGCTCCTCAAGTCGAGTAAGGAGAGCTGGCACAGGAAGTACAGGGCTGTGGAGGCGTACTAGAGACCTGGTGCGTGGAGCCGGCACAGTTTTTACCAGACTGCTAGCATGCTCCTCAGGACGAGTACGGAGAGCTGACTCAGGTGGCATCAAACAGATAATACGCTCCTTAGGGCGAATATCGTGCATCATACACCAACACAACAACTCTCTCATTTCTCTATCCTCCAATTTCTCCATCAACTCACTGATGGTCTCTGAATCTCTCCGTTCACTCTCCTCCAATTTCTCCCTCTTCTCCCAGATTGGCTCTGGTTTACTTCCCGGCTCCGCCGACCACCCCTTGTCCCCCCCCCCCCCCCCCAAAAAAAAATTTGGGGCTGTCTTTTGGACTTTCTATGTGGCCGTGAACCCCGCCATCGTCGCTGTCCTCCCTTCTCTCCTTGCGTCTGCCGCCAAGGAAGGCTTTTGTCTCCTGCCATAATTTCCGCCCAAGTCCAGGATATCTTCTCCTCCTTGATCTCATCCCAAGCCCAGGATGCCTTCAACCTCCTGGGCACGCTGCTTGGTCCTGTTGTGGTGGGATCTTCTGTCACGATCGTCGTTGGAAGAATACTCGGAAACAAAGCGCAGCGCGATATGGGTTCCAAATGTTTATTCAATGAAACGCACAAAAAACAATAAAAAACAAACGAAACGTGATGTTCTGGAGTGCTCACAGGCAACAACACAAAAACAAGATCCCACAAAGCACAGTGGGGAAATGGCTGCCTAAATATGATCCCCAATCAGAGACAACGACAAACAGCTGCCTCTGATTGGGAACCATACCAGGCCAACATAGACATAAACAACCTAGATTAGAACACCCCCCTAGTCACACCCCGACCGAACCAAAATAGAGAATAAAAAAGGCTCTCTATGGTCAGGGCGTGACATGCACCATGACAGTGAAGCCTGTAGAGCTGTTTATACCGTGTCAGTGTGAAAAGTAGGGAATTAGCTTGGGAAACTGACAGCTCAATAACGTTACATTGTAGAATAGTGAAAATTCACTTTGTCTGAGGATGACAGAGAATTGTAGAGGAACCCTAATATATGATGTACTATCTGACTCCACCATAATTCGAAGGCTAAAGGCCCATCGTATCCAGTGGGTATAGCCAAGGTTGTGGGTATAGCCAAGGTTGCGAGCCTTGCGTCACCACTCAGAATACTATAAGATGCACATGTCTAGGTTTACCGTTATGCAATTATTAAGAGGCTAAGGAACAAAGAGCTAATATCTAGCAATCAATGTCCTAGCATTAAATTATTGAGTTAACCTTAGCTCAGAGATGCACAGTTAGAGACAGAGCATATATGCTATGTATATTGTGAATAACATTTACCATTAAACATTTCACCAAATAATAATTCAAGGAATATTACACAGAAATGTGATGACTACGGTTCGTATCCATTTAAAAATAATCCGATTTATTACAGTTTCGCAATAAGAATAGAATTAACAAATGATACATACCAGAAATCTTCATGAYGAAAAGAATACAAAAATATAAGTCTTTTAACAACGTATAAAATTCATCACTCTGACATACAAGCGTATTGTATATCAGGAGATCGGTTTACCAATGACTCCATTTAAACCGAGCTAATATTCTTCCAAGAGCGCCAAATCTCAGTATCTTCCATCGTCTAATTAACATCACTTTGCATGGCCCAAAACATTTTTAAAAAGGCATGAAAACAACACAAAGATTCTTGGATCTAATCATCACAACATTTATCTAAATTATACGGATTCACCCCTGTATCACTCTTCTTTTAACTATTCCCTGTCTGACCAACAGAATAACACAGTTTCTCTGTAACAATAAATCCATAGCTCTTACAGTACAATGAAACGTATCAAATGTCATAGCTCTTCGTGAACTCTTGAAACAATCCAAACATGACAATTGAATTCACACAGTGACATTCATTTAGTCGATTCAAGTTTCATCAGTCTTCACCTCTCCTGACTTCTTTGGAAATGTATCTTCATCAAGATTGCCACAGATAAGGTGTGTTTGACCGCTGTAATAGCCCACAGACGGTCTGTCATGCAAACATTGCCAAAAATCGTGATTGTGTCATCACGCTGGCCCTCGGTGCCAGCAAGTCGCTAGATGCATCTTCATCACTGGCCTTCATCATCTTTCACATTTGTTTACTCTCTTTAGTTTTCCACTGCAACATTGCTATACTGACTCTAATAAAAACTCATATTGCGTTGTCAAAAAACTTCAGAAAATCAGTCTTCATTTGGCCGGTGGTTTCATCATTTCATTCATGTTTAGTGTGATTGAGACACAAATAATAGCTAACGTTAGCCAACTTTTGGTACATCAACTGGCGAAAAACAACCAAGTTAATTTACTTCCGTTGAAACAGAACAAAGCAAAGGCTACAAAACATTTCCATACACACAACAGCTGTTAGATACAGATAGCTAGAAGCTAGAGCTGAACTGTCTATGTTAGCTGCTAACTAGTTCATTTACTTCAGACAGAACTTCAGTTGAGAGGGGATTCAAATTAGCTAAAGTTACATGTCAGTTACACTACTAGCTCAGCACTGGGAATAGATACTTTTTTCTGTTAAGTCAAACAGCAGTTAACTTGCCAGCTACATCAGTCAAATAAAGAGTAGCCAGTTTCTGCTCTGCTTGCTTTTACAACTGAGAAAAAGCACAACACAGACAGACAACAGCTGCATCTTTTCGAAGGCTCTGTGGTGTCCTAAATCCAGCCGTCTGAAACTTCAAAACAGCCTACGCGAACGCTCGGAGGCTTCCGCATGGTCCTAAAGCACACTGATACCACTTTTTGTATCACATTGCAATGATAAAACTGGGGGGGACAAAAATGCAATTTCAGAATATGGGGGAGGGTCATGTCTATCAGGCAACACATGTTCTAGCACCCCTTGAAATCCCTTACATTTTGTTAACAAAAAGGATAAAAGCATTTTCGTAATACTTCACTTGAATTGGTCTGAAAGAAGGCATTTATAGCAACCTGACATGAACCTCTTATGTTAATTCAAAGCGTTTGTTTTCCTATGAGCTTCACAATGGTTGATGTCATGTTCTGGTATTTTACAGTCCATTAAATCTATTATAACGGTGAAGCAAAACTGAACAGAATCCCATTAGATGTACCTTCTTCTGCATCTCTTCATAAGTAAATTTAGCTTCTGTCAATATTTTGTCTTGAACAGTAACTTTCAGCAAAGACAACAAACTTACTCAGGTCTGGTGCCACGTGGGGCCTAAACAGGGCTTAGCCCCCTCAGTTCCAACTTTATTTTTGTCCCTATATAAAAATTGCAACAAAAACAAAAGTTTTAAAAAAAGTTTAAATGATTGAGTGACAGGTTGGCACCAAAAAATATGTATCTCCGCTGCACTGTGTCAACACAATGGACAGGGCTGGCTACCATGTGTGTAGGCAGCCTGGTCTCATAGACTAGACGTAACATAGTAAATGTAAATCCGGGACACTCAATAAGAAAGACAGAACTATAACTCAACTTTTCTATGCAGCGTTAAGGCAAAAACTTATTGTACGTTTTGTAAATTCATAACATATTGTAGTATATTTTGCAGGACGTAACATATTATACATATTTAAAATTGTAACATATCATACAAAAGTGTATCAGTATGTATCATATTAAATGGAGTGCCACAGATTTACGTACAGAATAAAACAAAATACTCTGAGACCAGGTTGCAGCAGGGGGACTATGGAAAGCCACTGGGTGGTTAGGTATGACTCCTTTGGATTTATGTAAAAAGCGGGAAAAAYGCTCCTCATTTCTCCTCGCTGTGGTAGGCTAAGTGAATAACGTGATACACCTCTGCCTGTAATATTTGATTTTGATTTAAAAGGGTTAAGTATATCATTGAAGCTGCTTCACTCTTAGCTATAGCTGTAAAAAGCATTAGTGTTATAAGCCTTAGCCTATTTAGTTAGCACGAACCAGCTAATCTGCCTAGATGGATATCAGAAATTGGCTTCGCCAAAGTACCCAAACAAAGGAGGAGATCAATGAGCAGCAGCAGCTGGAAAACATTTTGCCTGCGCTGCAGACGGCTATATTGGTCCGCTAATACAGCACTATTAAAGGCCCAAAATATTTTTTTCAAATAAGAATATTTATTTACTTGTTTTTTGATTCAGATTTTTCAGGGGGTGCTAACTGTATCCACTGTAGAATATACTATATTCACTGGACAGTACAGTAGGCCAGCAGGACAGAGGAGAAGAGACTTTGTGTAAAATACTGTTCTTCAGCATGATGGATGCTGTCATTGGTGAAATGTCAGAACGATTCAACAAACGCAACAATCAACTGGTGGAGGCCCTGTGTGCCCTTGACCCAGAGAGCCATTGCTTTCTAGATGTGAAAAAGGTGAAGCCACTGCTGGATCTAAGTAAAACAGATTTAGTGGAAGCTGAGTTTAGTGTCGCTCGCCAGTTTTTGCAGATTTAACTTGCCTGCTCTGGCTCCAATGAGGACAAATGGACCCCACTTGATATCCTGCAACGATTCTCTGGGCCTCTCTCCGCTATGCTGACCGTGCTTACTGCACTGAAACATGGACTGACTTTTGGGACATCCACAGCTACGTGCAATAACTAATTTTCCACTTTGACAAACGTGTTCAGTCAGCACATAAGAAGCATGCTACACCAGAGGAAAGCTCAACTAATCCAACTGGTATTTGATGGGGATCTTACAAGAACATTTTGGGGAAAATGAAATGATCGATTACTCAGGAAGTTCAACAGAGCATCAAGGAAGCTGCAACTCTTTTGAAAAGGTAAGATTTAAACAAGCTAGCTGGTTGGTTGCTTTATTGTGTATGGCGCTGTCCATGGTGCTGATAGAGCGCAGCGAGATTTTGAGACATTGAACCTGTCACTTCTTGGTCAAAATACTTTTAAAAAAGTTTTATGTGTATTGTGGTATAGCGTGATATAAGCATAATTCAGTATAATTCCAATGCAAGAACCCAAGTGACGCCCCTGGGTATAGCTGTATATCGGTATGTTTCATCATAGAAATTGATAACCATAATATAACGTAGGCTTTCTTGGTAGCCTATTGGTTTTCATTGCTATAAATAACTGTACGTATTGGAAACGTGTTTATGGTAGGCTGGCATTGCTTAATTGATTTCGTAGGTCAAATTTGATTCACAGAAATGTATTGTGCCATATCACATTGTGCCAGTTGCTGAACTCAAGAGCGAGCGGCATGATTTTCCATGTTTGAAGTGGGCCTGTATAGGCCTATTTATTTGTCAAGACAGCTGTGCATGGCTGCATCTCACTGTAGCAGGTTRTAGGCTATGTTTTGGTTTTGGATCTCCATTAGCCTTTAGTTTACTGTGTTTTATTGCTGTTAATGTAACTAGCCTACATATAGATTGTGTCATACCTTTATTTATCTGATATTTAGTTTACTAGGCCCACTACTTGGTACCGCTGTTCTGTTCGCATTTATTCATTCATTCGCATTCGCAGTTGTGTCGGTATTCTAAGCCAAACTGCTATTCAGTATTTTTGTTTGCATGCATGAATAACTAGGCTACTACATTCAGCATTTAGTTTGCATTATTTTGGCAAGACAGCTGTGTGTACGGATGCATTCACATAGGCTATTTGCAATAGGGTAATTGCCCATCTAAACCGCATTGCTAAAGGGGGCTGTTCAATGTGCTGATACAGCGCAGCAGAGATTGGCTACCGATTTCAAAAGCACTCAATGATCTCGGAATCTCGGCATTTGAACTTTATGTTTATTATGGCATAGCGTGGTAATATAAGCAGAATTCAATATCATTCCAATGCAAGAACCTGAAAATGTTTTGCCCCCCTGCGATTTCAGCTGCCCCCTTAGTCACTTTATCCTGGTGCCAGGTCTGAACTGACTGTATGATAAACTGTTGAGATAGCAGTCCATTTTTGGTAGTGTGCTAGTGTCGATTGGAGTGCAGAGATGTCACGCTAGTCTCTCTAGACATCTCGGTTGCTTTCCACAGTTTTTAAATGTTCTGGCTTAACACGTCTGTATGTAATAGAACGTCCGTTTGGCATAGAGGAACTACGCCACTGCTTACATCACTACCTTGTCTGCTTGAAAGAAATGCAAAATAGTAGCTAGCAAGATGGAGATCACATAGGTTATTTTTAATGAGTGCATTTTGGCTAGCTGGCATCAACTACCTTCACTAAAACCACTGCAAAGGTTTTGTCTGCAGACTTTGTTTTCAAATCGCAACGTTCTGGCTTGTCTCCTGTGATTTGTTGGGATAGTTGTCTGTCTGAAGAGGACCTACCCTGGAATATTTTTTCCCTTTATGGAAATTGCCAAAGGAGTCGGTTATTGAAACCAGCTGTTGCCTAGTGTCAGGTTTACAAGACTAGTGTCACGCACATATTGAAACCCAGGGGCACAGGACCTTCAACTTGAAACTGTACATTTTAAGATAATAAAATATAAATGTACAGACTTTGGCCATCAGTGCTCCCTGAAACATTTTGGTGAGGGGGAACATCGTAATAACTATATACCTGTAATAGAGGCATTGCCATGTAATTTCACGGGGCAGAGTGGACCGGCTTCAAAACATTTAATGTGATTGCCATCATCCCTGGACTATCATTAAAGCCCCTTGGAAGTATATGTTAGAATATTAACTGTAGCCAAAGTAAAAACCCCAAAAATGAAGATGGCACCTCAGTAAACACCATGAAACACTGACTTTTCAAACATGACGCACCAAATGACGCACCGAAACCAACACTCTTTGTTACCCTCATTCACAAAATGATATGTGGTCAATTGGTATGAATCATCTTCTACCCAATCTTCATCTTGGAATGCCACTCCATCCTGTAGTAATCCTGATGGTCTGGTCTGGTCGGTGAATAAGTGACTAGTTAACTGGACGTTTAACCTGCAGATTGAAGGTCCACATTCCGAGTAAATTTTGTATAACGTGTTTCTGGCCTGAATTGAATTATAGGATGTTTATCAGTTGTTTATCAAATAGATTCTTTTCACCAAAGATTTGTTTTAAGGTGTGCACGGGAACCCTGGATGACCCTAGCGAACACATTTGGAGCATGAACTGAAATGTAGAAAGAGCTTTAAGCATAAAAAAGTAAACAATTGCTGTCTATTTTATAAAATGTCTGCGAAATGATGCACTTTCCTATAACACACACAACATGTTTAAGTAAAATTGCATGGCCTCAGAAAGTAACCTGTCTCAGACTTGTGCAGTATTACAAAATTAACACTGACATGATTTGTCTTCTTTATAAAGTATCAGTTCTGTAAGCCTGTTATTATCAAATAACACTGATGTATTTCTTGGCATGTGACAAATCCTTCATTGTCTGGATCTATCCATCGCTATGGATATTATAAAAGGTTCTGGGGCACTTATCGTAGGAGGTAAAGGTATTGACCCTCATGTCCTGGAGATATTCCAAACCAGGTGTATTTAACTTTCTGACCAGATAGTCATTCCCTGTGACGACTACACACAGTATAGCCAACTCCCCAGTGGCCAGATGAACAATACCTTGGATATTGCAGACCGGAGAAATACATTTCACGTTTAGATACAATACATTGTGATTTACAGCATAGCATTGAATTAGCTTTTACTTTAGTCAGAGCAAAAATAGCTGGTAAAGTTCACAATATTACAAGACTTATCATTTCAAAATGTTGTATTTATGAGAGAGACTCAGAAATGTCTGTTGGCACCATTCCTTTGTTCTGTATAGAGAAAGCTAACATTTCTTCAAAGGGATTTCACCCACACTCACTTTATCTGAAAGTGAAAAATGCCTTGTGCCTCCAATGATAACAATGGCAGTTTCTACTTCAAAGTAATCTAAAATCCGACTTTTTTTACTCTCATACACCGAGAACCAAGATACTTCTGTTCTAAAACAAATTGTATCACAGACTCAGGGCTCTATTCAATCTGTATCACTGAAGCGTTCCAGATTGCGCGATCAAAATGTAAAGGTAAATTCTGATTGTGCCAACCTATGCCGCGTTTAACCGTAAATTTCAATCACGCTGTAACGTTGAACTTTCACGATACGGATTGAATAGAGCCCTCTATTCAAGTAACTACAGTAGTAGTGCCCTCTTTGTTTTGGGTTATTAAGTCAATGAACACATACAACTATTTTTAAATCACTGATAATGATCAGCAGAGGCGTCATGCCCATAGGAGGCACAAGGGCACGTGCTCCTTAAGATTTGTTGTGAGTTTAAATTTGTCAGTTAAATGAATTACTAAACTTTATTATTAAGCCCACGTTTTATCATAATTCTTGATAAAATTGTATTTTGCAGATTAGGCACACTGACTGGACAGAGTAAAGAGGACCCCCCCTCTTCCCCCTAGTAAGTGGTTCCTTCCAAGGTGCACCAAAGAGAAAAGATACTTTAGGATGCTAGATACTTTAGTGTTTGCAGACAGTATCGTCAATGGAGGAGGAGAGCGGGTGTAGTGACACACCCAGCGTTTTATTTGATTTTAGCTGCCGGTGATGGGCAGGGCTCGCAGGAGGTATATTTGTAAATTAATTTGATCAAGCTACGTAGCCTATTGATTCCTTCTTGATGAATAAATAAAACACAAATCGTTTTTTTCTCTCTGTAATATTAGCCACATAGCGATTTTATGAAGTTGGCTTTAGCTAGACAACTAGATAGGTTCCCAATCTCCCAAACTCATAACTCTCTACCAAGACATTTCAGGCTATCAAGTTAGAGTAGCTTGTGTAAATAAATATCTTAACTGGTATGGCTGCTGGTAAGGTCACTAGACTTTAGAAAAGCAAGCAATTACCAAATGTACTGAATAAAACTCACATTCCTTTCAATCTTCAACCCAGATTTTAGCAGAGATGTAGAGAAGCATATTTCATTTCTTTATAAAAAGAACTACAAGTCAGGAGGCTACAGACAGCTAAAAAGGTATAGATATTCAGAAAAATACTTGATTTAAATCATGATATTTGTGTATTCATTATTATGCCATGATGTGCCTGTATTGATGATGTGTGTTATGATCTCATGTACTGTGTTATAATTTTGATGTAATAGCCTAGGCATGTTAGTGCAGTACATTGAGATATGTGATTTACAACAGTCAGAATGACACCCTCATTAAAATGAAAATTGAACAGCTAAAGAGGTATGCTTAGATAACCTATGTAGAAAAATATACACTACATGACCAAAAGTATGTGGACACCTGCTTGTCGAACATCTCATTCTCCATTCCAAAGTTAAATCTAGAATCGGCTTCCTATTTCGCAACAAAGCCTCCTTCACTCATGCTGCCAAACTTACCGTCGTGAAACGGACTATCCTACCAATCCTTGACTTTGGCGATGTCCTTTACAAATTAGCCTCCAACACTCTACTCAGCAAATTGGATACAGTCTATCAGAGTGCCATCCGTTTTGTCACCAAAGCCCCATATACTGTACTACCCACCACTGCGACCTGTATGCTCTCGTTGGCTGGTCCTCGCTACATATTCATTGCCAAACCCACTGGCTCCAGGTCATCTATAAGTCTTTGCTAGGTATAGCTCCGCCTTATCTCAGCTCAATGGTCACCATAGCAACACCCACCCGTAGCATGCACTCCAGCAGGTATATTTCACTGGTCATCCCCAGAGCCAACACCTGCTTTGGCCGCCTTTCCTTCCAGTTCTCTGCTGCCAATGACTGGAACAAATTGCAAAAATCACTGAAGTTGGAGACATATCTCCCTCACTAACGTTAAGCGTCAGCTGTCAGAGCAGCTTACCGATCACTGCAGCTGTACACAGCCCATCTGTAAATAGCTCATCCAACCAACTACCTACCTCATCTCCATATTTGTTTTTGTTTTTCTGCTCTTTTGCACACCAGTATTTCTACTTGCACATCCTCATCTGCACATATATCACTCCAGTGTAAATTGCTAAATTGTAATTACTTCGCCACTATTGGCCTATTTATTGCCTTACCTCCTTACTTCATTTGCACACACTGTATACAGATTTTCTATTGTGTTATTGACTGTACGTTTGTTTATCCCATGTGTAACTCTGTGTTGTTGCTTTTGTCGCACTGCTTTGCTTTATCTTGGCCAGGTTGCAGTTGTAAATGAGAACGTGTTCTCAACTGGCCTACCTGGTTAAATAAAGGTGAAATAAAAAATGGCAATTCAATTCCAGAATCATGGGCATTAATATGGAGTTGGTCCCCACTTTGCTGCTATAGAAGCCTCCACTCTTCTGGGAAGGCTTTCCACTAGATGTTGGAACATTGCTGCAGGGACTTGCTTCCATTCAAGTCACAAGAGCATTAGTGAGGTAGGGCACAGATGTTGGGCGATTAGGCCTGGCTCGCAGTCGGAATTCCAATTCATCCCAAAGATGTTCAATGGGGTTGAGTTCAGGGCTCTGTGCAGGCCAGTCATATTCTTCCACACCGATCTCGAAAAACCATTTCTGTATGGACCTCACTTTGTGCATGGGGGCATAGTCCTGCTGAAACAGGAAATGACCTTCCCCAAACTGTTTGCACAAATTTGAATCGTCTAAAATGGCATTGCGGGCTGTAGCGTTAACATTTCCCTTCACTGGAACTAAGGGGCCTAGCCCGAACCATGAAAAACAGCCCCAGACCTATTATTCCTCCTCCACCAAACTTTACAGTTGGCACTATGCATTCGGGCAGGTAGCATACTCCTGGCATCCGCCAAACCCAGATTCGTCCGTCGGACTGCCAGATCATGATTCATCACAGAGAACGCGTTTCCACCTCTCCAGAGTCCAATGGCAGCGAGCTTTACACCACTCCAGCCGATGCTTGGCGTTGCGCTTAGGGATCTTAGGCTTGTGTACGGCTGCTCAGCCATGGAAACCCATTTCATGAATATCCCGACTAACAGTTCTTGTGCTGACGTTGCTTCCAGAGGCAGTTTGGAACTTGGTAGTGAGTGTTGCAACCGAGGACAGACTATTTTTACATGTTACACGATTCAGCACTCGGCGGTCCCGTTCTGTGAGCTTGTGTGGTCTACCACTTTGCGGGTGAAACGTTGTTGCTCCTAGTCATTTCCACTTCACAATAACGGCACTTACAGTTGACCGGGGCAGCTATAGCAGGGCAGAAATTTGACAAACTGACTTGTTGGAAAGATGGTATCCTATGACGGTGCCAAGTTGAAGTCACTAAGCTCTTCAGTAAGGCCATTCTACTGCCAATGTTTGTCTATGGAGATTGCATGGCTGTGTGCGCGATACACCTGTCAGCAACCGGTGTGGCTGAAATAGTCAAATTGATTGATTTGAAGGGGTGTCCACATACTTTTGTATATATAGTGTACATTTTTTTTACATAAAATTAGGCATAATGATTATGGCTCTAGATTGCAGGAAATAGTTTCAGGTGTTTCAAAAATTCATCCTCATATACTTTGTGTTCTAAAAACAATGGGTGCATGACGCCTCTGATGATCAGTCATCAAAATATTTAATAACGCCATATCTTATGGTACATTATACATTAATAACATGGATTATATATTTGTTTATTTGCGATTCACCCAGCATTGATTGGTACCAGGTACTAGTTGCCAATTGTGTTGTAAAAGTACCCAGAAACAACCCAGTGGTAACACATAATTTCCTAGTAAACACTTGATAAATACCAAATGTAAGCAGAACCATACAGAATAAAGTGAGACCTACAATTATAATAGATCATTCCCATATTACAGTATTATTGGTCAGCAATCACTTGTGGTTGATGATTGTTTCTGTTGAATATACCTTGGAGATATTAGAACCATTCCAAATGTAGAAATGTAGAATTTATTAGCACTGAATATCCTCCTTTTTCAGCCATGTTCTTATCTTCATATTTGTTGAATAGCCCCTTTGGGAGCAGTAAGTAGATAAATCCCTTGCTTTTGTGTGTATTTGGGGTGGTATTTTGTCCACAATGTAGTTTTGTGATTCATCCTCCCACAGCAAATCGATGTGTAAAAGTAAGCCACATGATTCAGTGACTGGTGGCTCCCATCGGGTTTAGTGGCTGTACATGGGAGGTGTCTGTATGAAGCACCAGTGCCACCATGTGGTCAGAGGAAATGGAATACGTCAAAACTGCATTTCAAGGAATGGCTCCAATATTATACTGTATTTGAGTTGAAATGCACATTTAGGCTATTGATGGGGGGGGTTACAAATACAGCTCTACAGCTTTTCTATTTAGAGCCTGTTTGCAAGTAGCAATAATCCATATGTATGAACATTTTTCAGGGGACGACTGTTGAGAGATAGATGGGAACTAGGACCAATATTTACATAATTGATTGATATAAGTTGCTATTGAAAACGATGATTTATATAGACAATTATTTTTAGTGATTAAATATGTATGATTTAATTACATTCACATTTATAATTATTTCAAAAGCTAAATAAGACCATTTTCCTTAATTTGAATTATTCCAATCAAATCCCAACTACAGTGTAATGATTACTAGAGACAGTTTATCAGTGAAATGAGGAAAAACTGTGACGTTGCAAAATTACTTCAAGGGCTAGGGCTTTGAAGTGTATCAAGCTGAAACAGTTTATCAACTACCCAGAAAGTGTATGACGCAAATAGTTAATTGGCTTGTGCTTGACATGTCTCATATTTGGCTTTTTGAATTGAACACACTCAATTAGGTTAGGAGAATGCAACATGAATACAGTTATTTCCTTTCCCATCAAAAGTAGATGTGTGATTGTGTATATTAATGATATCCTTGTGGAGATACTTTACTTACAACTCCCAATGAATAGTGGTGAATCTGGTGGCAAGTTTGCATTGTGCAAACAGCCATACATGAAGTGATTTGTCGATTTGAAAATGAGAGTGGACAAAGAGGCTGTGAAAAGTGCTGATGCGATTCAGATATGCCTGTAGCCACTCTAATTGCTTACATATTTTACACTGCATTCAGACACCTTGGGTGAGTGTGCGCTGGAACCCAACAGTAAACAGCTCAGGGACGACACAGTGGGAAGTGATTTTGGCTCTTTTTTATTAACACAAAAGCAGGGGGAGACACGCAGCGGTGAGGAGGGTAACATGATTTATTTGGGGCAGTGACTAGAAACGCCACACCTGCCACTATGGGCTAAGTGGAGGTCCAGCAGGGTTATCCATCCGTAGGGAGAGCCAATTCCTCAAGATTCCACCAGCTAATTGAAAATGCAGCTTTTAAAACAGAGATTTAATAAACTAAACATCAAAGCTGGTCATTTTTCACCAAAGCGCCTCAAGGAAGACAGAGCCAAGTTCATTAAAAGGCTCATTCAGCTTTGTAAACATTGGTGACAAACTCTCTGTTTTTTGTGGCACAACTTCCAACACACTAAATATCTCTTGGCTTCCCGCTCCCAAACCCCCTTTCTTTCTCTCCGAGACATTGGCTCTATCATAAGAAGAAAAAGAGTAAGAGAGCTCAACTGCATCTTCAGTGAAAAATGACAGATATCTACTGTTAAATAACTTTCTATTTGATGACTCATGCTAACAGATTAATAACTTTTTATTTTCCTTTCTCTCTTTGGAATTGAAATGCTTTTGTTGTTTACTTTCTCTTTGTTGGGGTAGGGGACTTCATGCCACGAGCTGGGGTGGGGGACTTAAGTCCCCTAGGAGGGGTGGGGGACTTGGCACCGGCTGGAGAAGAGACATGAGCAGGGGCTGGGGAAGGAGTGACAACCTTGGGACCTGGGATCTCAATAGGACGTTTAGGTGGGATAATCGACTTGGGCGTTAGAGTTGGTTTGGCCTGAGGAATCGTATCACCGTGCTTGTAGATGCTCACAACGATATCCACAGACTCTCCTCCATATTTGTTCTGCACCGTCATGGTGTACCTGCCAGAGTTTTCCAGGGACACACCTTTGATGGTGAGACTGGCAAACTTTCCGGACTCGAGGGACACCAAGTACTGGTCATCGGGATACACCTCTGCACCATTTTTGAACCAGGTGACTTGAGGTTTTGGGTCTCCGCACACTGTGCAGGTCAAACTCAGGGTCTACCAAGCGGGGCAAAGGAATTGAAGGAATGGAAAGACATTGGTTACCAACACAGATATAACAGAAGAACATAGAATGTTGCTTGTGTTGTTCTCACCTAAGCAGTGCTGTTCTTTAATTTAATCAGAGTTTACTATGTTTATCATGTCCTATTTCCCTAGTCTCTTGTCTTTGCCTTACTGAGATGAGCATGTTTCTCAATCCGCTGGAAGAATCCCCTCTTGTAGCATCAAGGTAAAATAACCAATCACACTACAAACAAGTGTGTGTAGTCACTTTGGAGAGACGTGCCGGTTACATTGACCTTTACAAGTAGCTCTATTCTGCCATTATGTAAACCATATACCTCTATGACATGTCTACAGAATACTCCTAGCACATACATCACACTGTATTTCTTTCATAAGGACCCCAGTTTATGCTTACCCCACAATATTTCATATGCTGTGTGAAACCAGACATGAGGTGCTGTAAAAGGCAATATATCTGCACAATCTTCGCCCTATGGGTGATTCTCTAGTGCGGTGTATAATGCAACTGTAGGCTACAATGGACTCAATCAGAAGGCTCTCCAGATTGAATGGAAATTGGGAGCATAGACATCAGCTGCATCCACCTGGTTATGATAGTTGACACTGACTTTCCCAATGTGTTAAATCATGTCTGGTTACCTGTTCTAGCGTTAAATATATTCCCATAATTGTATTCAATCGCTAAATAAAATGTAAATTACCTTCTTCTCCATGATGGTAACAACATCAGGCAGACCGCCCAGCACTTTGCCACGGTCTAAAAATGTAGATATCATATAATCACAAAATTGTCTGAATCAAAAGATTTCCCACAGAGCCACGATCTAGCATTATGACAAGAGAAGGTACTCACTGGCTTCAGCATATGCTTCCTCTCTGGAAAACAATAGAAGAATGGCATTGTTAGTGAGTTCATTAGCACAGTGAGGCGTGCTATATTTCACCCCAAGACTGTGACTCCGTACACATGTTCTGCTTTGCCAAATACTTTAACACTATGTAGGAATCCAAGCTGCATTTTAGCTGAAGGAACGTGGCATTTATACAGTACCGATGCCCTACATATATGTGCATGAAATGAACACTGAACAGAATTATGACGTGATTATCTTACTTTAGTGTTGTGAATTCCGCAAAGGCTTTATCGTAGGCTGTGAACGAAGAAAGAAAAGAGAGGCTACAGTTGGGCTTTTCATAATGTTTCATTAATGTTACACCATACAAAACCAATTTTGAAGTATAGATGGAGTAGCCTACTTTCTTTCTTTTTGTTGCTGTACTTACTGCTACTTGTCTTGGAGACACAACAGCAGTGTGGCAGAGACATATCGTACCTCAATATTGTAATGTTGTTCTGTTTTGCCTGAAATAGCTCATCCTCGCTCACTCATTACTGTTTCCAGACCACAAAATCGCATCACCTGTCAGGGACCAGCCCTTGATTATGTTTGCCATCAAACAGTATGTTGACTAACTGAAGTATGAGCCAGGATTGCACCTTTAATATTGTTGTTCCTGTTATTTCATCCCCCGGATTTGCCTAAATATGCAGCTTGCTTCTGTGTACCCAGCTGCAGAGATGCTAGTCTAAGACTGTGGCAGGACAACAGTCGTGTGGGCAATAGTTAGAGATGGTATGCAAAAACTGCAACAGTGTTTAGTAGTTGGTCATTTTAATAAAGATGTGCAGTGATCTCATTACTGTGGTCCAACTGAAGACTCCACCTCATTGATATACTGCCAGAGCAATGATAATGATATACAACCTCTGCTTTTTCTACATTCAGATGTTATGTACACGTACTAAGATGTTATGTACACATACTAAGATGTTATGTACACATACTAAGATGGTATGTACACATACTAAGATGTTATGTACACGTACTAAGATGTTATGTACACGTACTAAGATGTTATGTACACATACTAAGATGTTACGTACACATACTAAGATGTTATGTACACATACTAAGATGTTATGTAGACATATTAAGATGTTATGTACACATACTAAGATGTTATGTACACATACTAAGATGTTATGTACACGTACTAATGAAGACAACTACAAATGCATGTGAACATAAAAAAAAAAAAAGGAACTTCATTTATCAGGTTTATCATTTCCAGGTTACCATTATCCTGGTATTGTCATTGAGGTTCATACATGCTGAATGTGCTAATATCACTCTTTGATTTCATTTATTATGCTATTTGCAAGACTGACGGAGAAGTAGGTTGTTAAAGTATAGGTACAACAACATACATACTCAATATCAGATATCGTCTGACTTACCATCTCCAGAAAGGTCAATGGTGCGACTGTAGGTGTTCTCCGTATCTATTATCTGGATGTGGTACAGACCCTTATCCTTGTCTGTGGGTTCAAGGATCTCCATAATGGCCATGGCAGGGGTACCTCCAATATGCACCTTCTCAGAGTGAGAGAGTTTACTTTCCCTGAAAGGGTAAAAGGGGAGGAACCGATGGAGCATAAGTATTGTTTTTGGAATCCATTGTGTTGGATTGAGTAGGTCCCTACTGGTTTAATCAAAGAGCAGTCAATGAAACATGGTATCAACTGAAATTCACAGGTAGCTCGATGAGGAATTTATTAGGAGAACATAAAAAAAAACATAATATGAAATTGTGATTGATTCTAATGAAAATAGTCAAATGTCCAGATTTCTCACATAATAAGTGTAACTTTCTAGTAGTTTATCAAATATTGACCTGCTACAATTGCTGTGCTGGACCATTTGAGCATCATCATTATCTTATTTATGTGCCATTGCCCTCTTGGCAGTCAGGGAGGTCCTGAAATTTGCCCAGCTCAAATTTGTGAGGAATCATGGGAAATGGTAGGCTTTGTTCATTCATTGTGTGAAATTGTTGCCATGCTGAAACATGCTCCCCCTGTCAGTGCCATGCACACTGGAAGAAAGTAAAGACCTGAAGCAGCTACTTCAAAATGTTCATACAGGGATTAGAAGACCCACGCATGGTTTAGCTGAAACTGGTTTGCCTTACACAAGCTGCTGTAACCAATGACTTCCCACAAGCCTGAGGGAGTGTTTTTTTTTTWATCCTGTAGCTATTCTACTAGGTACAGTAGGCCTGTATAATTGTTTCCAAAAAACAGATAATTTGGGAAAATTGTAAATATGATAGATTTGTTTTGTATAGATAGTGTGTGAAGAGAGGCAGTCTCTAGTCTCCCTTTTGTGTCACTCATTTTCAATATCCACCTTTTTATAATAATCTCAAATCATGTTTACATGCCTGGCTCATGTTAAGCCTTGGAATAAAACCTTGTGCGGATTCTATTTCCATAAACATTTCCATAATTTCTAATTATCTGCATAATTGAATAAAAAAGCACCCCCCCAAAAAACGTTGCATATGCTTACGCATGCAGCCAATGGATTTTCATCTCCTCTGTGTAGTATTTCATGTGGCAGTGGAGCTGAATGCCTGTTGCAGTGCAGTGAATTGCCAGCTCCGCTGCAGAGGATCCTGGAGAGAAAAAAAGGAAAAACCATGCGTTCTTTAGTGTACATATGCTGACATTTATGTTCTATACTTATCTTAAGCTAACATATCTTCTTAGATATATACAACTTGGGTATTTGCTGTGGTTTACTAATTGGTTGGCCTGTGCTGGGAATTGGAATCAGTGCAATAAATGCCGTAATGGAGATACGACTTCTGGCTAGGATGACAGGTACTGTATAGATGTTACTTGCAGCCCAGTTCATGAGGGTGTAGTAACAGGACCCTCGGTATGCCCAATGGCTGTGCAATCCTCCTCATTAGTTGTGCTGTACTGATTTAGCTGCACTGAGAAAAACCATAGAACTGTGTGAGGAACAAATTATCTGCAATCTAACGATCAAGTGAGTCTAACTGATTTCTTGCACTGGTTGAATAACAAGCAGAATAAACTGATAACAAATGTGTTTTAATACTAAAAAGAGAAGTGACAATCAAGAAGATATTAGTACCTACCAGCAAGTTTAGAAAGCTTCTCGATTATTTCATCAAAGGCTGTAAGAGAGATGTTGATAAAGCAAAAGTATGTTCAAAGTATGTTTACAGTAAGACAATATTTCAGATGCAACATAATATAGTTTTCATATTAATATTTACCATGGCCGGATATTTCAATTTGGGACTGATCCTTTCCTCTGTCATCACTGATGGTAGCTTTATAAATGCCAGTGGAAGCCTTGGAGAACTAGGTTGGATAAAAAACAAAGCACAATTTCAGGGATCACAATAGAATGCAGTCGATAGGCCCACCCTCTGCAATAGTAGCAGAGACCATGTAAGCTACATTAGCTGCCTTACATTGAGAATAATTGTTTTAACKTAGTAATTTCCTGTTCATATAATTGAAAACAATTGTCCCAATTTCATATAATTTTCTCAGCTCTTCTGGGACTTACAGTGCCTTCAGAAAGTAATCACACCCCTTGACATTTTCCACATTTTGTTGTGTTACAGTCTGAATTTAAAATAGATTTAATTGAGATTGTGTCATTTTTTATGAAAAATTAAAAGCTGAAATGTCAATAAGTATTCAAACCCCTTTGTTATGACAAGCCTAAATAAGTTCAGGAGTACATTTTTACTTAACAATTCACATAAGTTGCATTGACTCACTTAACATGATTTTTGAATGACTACCTCATCTCTGTACACCACACATACAATTATCTGTAAGGTCCCTCAGTCGAGTAGTGAATTTACAACACAGATTCAACCACAAAGACCAGGGAGGTTTTCCAATGCCTCACAAAGAATGACTCCTATTGGTAGATGGGTAAAAATTTAAAAAGCAGACACTGAATATCCCTTTGAGCATGGTGAATTTATTAATTACACTTTGGATGGTGTATCAATACACCCAGTCACAACTAGCATACAGGTGTCCTTCCTAACTCCGTCGCTGGAGAGGAAGGACACCACTCAGGGATTTCACCATGAGGCCAATGGTGACTTTAAAACAGTTACAGAGTTTAATGGCTGTGATAGGAGAAAACTGAGGATGGATCAACACCATTGTAGTTACTCAACAATACTAACCTAAATGAAGGGTGAAAAGAAGGAAGTCTGTACAGAATAAAAATATTCCAAAATATGCATCCTGTTTCCAATAAAGCACTAAAGTAAAACTGCAAAAAAATGTGGCAAAGAAATGTACTTTATGTCCTGAATACAAAGTGTTATGTTTGGGGCAAATCGAACTGATTACCACTCTTTATATTTTCAAGCATGGTGGTGGCTGCATCATGTTATGGGTATACTTGTCATCGGCAAGGACTAGGGATTTTTTTTATATAAAAATAAACGTAATAAAGCTAAGCACAGGCAAAATCCTAGAGGAAAACCTGGTTTGTATTTATATTTGTATTTATTATGGATCCCCATTAGCTGCTGTTAAGGCAAAATTAAGGCAAGTATACAATTTTAAAAACATGACAAGGCATTCATAACAGATTTCACAACACACTATGTGTGTGCCCTCAGGCCCCTACTCCACTACCACGTATCTACAACACAAAATCCATGTGTACGTATGTGTATAATGCACATGTTATCATGTGTGTGCATGCATGTGTCTGCGCCTATGTTTGTGTTGCTTCACAGTCCCCATAAGGTGTATTTTTATCAGTTTTTAAAATCGGATTCTACTTCTTGCATCAGTTACCTGATGTGGAATAGAGTTCCATGTAGTCATGGCTCTATGTAGTACTGTGCGCCTCCCATAGACTGTGAAGAGACCTCTGGTGGCAAGTCTTGTGGGGTATGCATGGGTGTCTGAGCTGTGTGCTAGTCGTTTAAACAGACAGCACGTGCTTTCAACACGTCAGTACCTCACACAAACACAAGTAGTGATGAAGTCAATCTCTCCTCCACTTTCAGCCAGGAGATATCGACATGCTTATTATTAATGTTTGCTCTCTGTGTACATCCAAGGGCCAGCCGTGCTGCCTTGTTCTGAGCCAATTGCAATTTTCCTAAGTCCCTCTTTGAGGCACCTAACCAAACGACTGAACAGTAGTCCAGATGCGACAAAACTAGAGCCTGTAGGACCTTCCTTGTTGATAGTGCTTTTAAGAAGGTAAAGTAGTGCTTTATTACGGACAGACTTCTCCCCTTCTTACCTACTGTTGTATCAATATGTTTTGACCATGACAGTTTACAATCCAGGGTTACTCCAAGCAGTTTAGTCACCTCAACATGCTCAATTTCCACATTATTTATTACAAGATTTAGTTGAGGTCTAGGGTTTAGTGAATGATTTGTCCCAAACATAATGCTTTTAGTTTTTGAAATATTTTTTACTAACTTATTCCATGCCACCCATTCTGAAACTAACTGCAGCTCTTTGTTAAGTGTTTCAGTCATTTCAGTTGCTGTAGTAGCTGACGTGTATAGTGTTGAGTCATCCGCATACATAGACACTCTGGGTTTACTCAAAGTCAGTGGCATGTCGTTAGTAAAGATTGAAATAAGCAAGGGGCCTAAACAGCTTCCCTGGGGAATTCCTGAATCTACCTGGATTATGTTGGACAGGCTTCCATTATAGAACACCCTCTGTGTTCTATTAGACAGGTAACTCTTTATCCAAAATATAGCAGGGGGTGTGAAGCCATAACACATACATTTTTCCAGCAGCAGACTATGATCGATAATGTCAAAAGCCGCACTGAAGTCTAATAAAACCGCCACCACCATCTTTTTTTAATAAATTTCTCTCAACAAATCATCAGTCATTTGTGTAGGTGCTGTGCTTGTTTAACCCTTTCATGCGTGAGTTCCAAATATCTCTAACGGTCGCCCCAGCGTGAGTTTTTTTATGCACGTGATATTAGAACGTTCTCTCCATTCCAGAATGTGTTTGTTATGTAACAGTACATTTCATCCCCGCTGCCCTCAAACAAAAGCACGCAGCCTGTTTTTATTTGTCAATTTTAAATAATTTCTAACAAGTTTTTTATTTTCTAATAACAGTTTGAAATGAGGTGTGTTCCGCCTCATTCATTCACATAAAAGTAGTCATTTTTACTTTTGCGGACCAATTAATTTTTTTGACATTTCTGACCCGGACAAAATTCCCCAAACACTTCTCAATTGTTTGTGCAGGACATTTACTCATCTGCCGTCCTGCATACACGTGTTCATATTATTCCACCTGTCGCCTGCATCGAAATCAAAGTTGTTTTCGTTACCAATAATACCTTTGGAAATGTGTGCGTTTCTATCAAAGTACATGATGCTGTTGACCCGGATCACTGGTTGCTGCGGAAAAGGAGGAGTTGAAAGGGGGTGAGTGTAACGGATGTGAAATGGCTAGCTAGTTAGCGGGTACGCGCTACTAGCATTTCAATCAGTTACGTCACTTGCTCTGAGACTTAAATAGGGTTTCCCCTTGCTCTGCAAGGGCCGCGGCTTTTGTGGAGCGATGGGTAACGACGCTTCGTGGGTGTCAGTTTGTTGATGTGTGCAGAGGGGCCCTGGTTCGCCCCGTGTTGGGGCGAGGGGACGTTTAAAGTTATACTGTTACATATATATTCCTATAACGCGGACACGCAGAGTAACGTTACCACCTTTTATGGTTTATATTCAATCTGTGCTTATGTAGCTAGTTACATTATTCTATTAGTTCTGTAAAACAATGCTAAATGCGTCAGAAGTATTGGCATGTTGTTATTTGACGCTACCCTGGAAAAATTGAAAAATATCTTATTACCACTTGGCGTGTTTCTGAGTGCATTCCACAAAGCTGTTTATCATCCACTGCGCCCCATTTTGAGTAATAGTCAAAGCACGCAGTCTGTGTTTATGTTTCTCTGTCTGGTTTGTTTCTCTCTCCCGTCAGTGGTCCACCTTCCCTGTGGCCGACATGGTTGCTGTATGGACAGGGGAGAGGACATGGACGTCTCGGTTGTCATGCCACTTACTGCCAGCTGTAACATTTCTTATTTTGTATAACGGGTCCATTTAGGATGGTAGTAGCGTTGATGAAATGCAGTCATAGCAGCAGAACTAGAAAGCAGTCTTTACTGTCACCAGGAATGTATACATTTCACTAATTTGTGTTGTCCCCCACTCCTGGCTCTCTCTTATCCTGTAGCTCCAAGGCATAGCAATTGGTCTCTACTATGTCTCCACCAGCTCCTCTGTCAGAAACAACTTGAAGCACTCTGCCTCAGTTGGGAAATTGGCAAGGGCGTTGCACTCCAGACTGGGACTCATCAAAGCAAACACCAGGGCCAGGAGGGGTGAAAAGCAGGGCCAGGAGGGGTGAAACAGCAGGGCCAGGAGGGTGAAATGACTGGTGGCCTTCCAGCTACCACAGAACTCCTGTCTTCAATCCACTGTTGGTATGCCTCCATCACCACCAGCATCTTAAGGAACTGGGACTTTGTCAGTGGACAGGGAAATTCAGATTTCAGGGTTCTCAATGGCTACAAGGTTGGGGGCAGCTCCTCACTGTCACTGTCAGAATCTGATTCCTGACTTTCATACTCAGACTCATTGTCAGAATTTTAAAAAATCTCCAGAAATGTCCACATTTGTTTGTTATCCCTTTTGAAAGACATTGCTAATGCTTCAGCTCATCTCACTAGCTACATACATAAACAACAACACTGAATGGTTTAGAGTGAGAGGGTACGTGGTTGACTGCCGGCACGCGCCACTTGTATCAATAAATCACTATCAGAAAAATTTTTGTGTGGCAATTATTTGTGTATTTACGGTTTTATTCACATGTTTTCAAATCTAGGTGACAAATCATGCATTCCGATTCTTGCACCAGATTGTAATGGGCACATATTATGTGTGTAAAATACTTTTTGAAGAGTTGTACTGATTATGATGAGCTAAGCTAATTCCAGCTGTGTAGTCATGTTTGTTGACATTCAATGCATTCTGGGTTCACGTAATCGTCTGTTTGACCAAAGATTTATAACAAAATGAGGTGAGTAAGAGTTCACTCGTTTTTGAGGACTCCGGAAATGAATGGTGGGATGTGAACGACGGTAGAAGACACCCCTTCAACATGCATACTATAAACAGACTAAACTCATCTCGTCTTCTCTTATTATCTTCGGTTTCTGTGAGGAAAAAAATGCATGGCTGCGCGCTGAAACTAATCGTCGGATTACTTTCGATTTCTAAAAAGTGCTTTACACTAATTATTTCGATCAATGGTGTGCTCACCCGTGATGTGATTAATTATACATAGTAATTGCTATTAGCTAATTCATATTGTAGTTTATGTCAGCCGAGAGTTAGAAAATATGACTGCTTGTGTTGGGTCAATCTTTCCTCAGCGTAGGACAAATGTAGCCTACATTTTTCCGTGTAGGATGATTGTTTATGCTATATATTCTTCTGTGAATATCTGAACATTGAATCCAAAAATAAACTGCTCACATTCTGGACATAACTTTGTAAGGACTC